>NC_051182.1:94955472-94988044 GCF_013339695.2 Rhipicephalus sanguineus | reverse complement strand
ACAAGATTTCGCACAGGAGAAATCTCACCAGGTCACTACCTGGAGGTAAAGAATGGCTGCTAATGGGAATGAGAGGCAGAAGAAGTCGGCTTTAGCTACCGCGGCGAATTTTTATTGTTCAACAACGCACAGGAAAAATCTCCCACCGGCCCCACCTTGGAGGTCAAAGCGTAAGACGGGTTACGCACTACGACTACGACTACGAGGGACGAACGGGTGCCGCTTAAGGAGCTTCGCCCCTAAAAATTACACCATCTCCCGCTAAAGGGGACCATGAGGCGATGCGAAGCCGGAGCACTTGCACGATCGCGTTCCGTTGGCGTTTCGTTGGGCATGCTACCGACCTCGCGTCGTGGAACGCGAAGAGGGACGCTACGCGCGTCGTATTTCCCATCTAGCCTGGCCGTTAATTCTCACAAGGCGAGCGGGGAACGCGGTCGACAGGCGGGCGAGAAGGGGGCAGCGTAGGAGAGGAGGGAGAAGGGGAGGGGATGCGCATGCGCTCGAGCTCATCCAAAGGCGCTGGCTCAGCGCCTGTAGGGGAAGGGGGGAAAGGGAGATAAAGATGAGAAGAGGGAGGAGAAGGAGAGGAGGAATGCTGTCCATGACCGAGGACGCGGCGGGCGGCTACTATAGCGGTGACCAGTCCAGTGTCCTCAAGGAAGCGAAGACCGCTTGAAAACCTGGGTGTGGTGCTGTGCAGGGAAAAGGAGTCCTCTGTGTAGCCGCAGGAATACTCTGGCGACGGAGTACGGCGAGCAAGGCAGCTCGTCCTCACCTGGCTGTTACACCGCGTTCCCCGCTCACGCGCTCACCCTGAGAAAAATCGCGGCCGGGGGGGGGGGGGGGGGCGGCACGACGCGCTTCACGTTTCCCTCTAGTCCGGCCGTGGTGTTCAATCACATTTGAAAATGCCGCGAGATGCCGACCAAGTTCTGCGTTCAATATGCGACGCTCTTCTGGCTATCACACCTCGTTCTCTTATTTCGCTTTCACCGTTAACTACTACAGCTACCACAAGGTTTTGTGTAATCATTTAACATGGACTTTAGTCGTCGGGATGGAGATGTACCACCAATCTTCAAAGTGGGTGCATCCACGTTAAACGGTGCTATAGCTGCCAGGCATCAAATTACATTGTGCAAGCACTCTTATAACAATGTATAGTAAACATTCAGTTACTTCTGTAAGGGCACGCTTTACTTTTGTGTTATTCCGATTCCTATGACGGAGGGATCAACCATCTTTTTTTCCTTCAGTTTCTGCAAACAACGGCGCCTGGAGCGTCCCCCCGCGCGTTTATGCGCCGGGGACGCTCCAGGCGCCGTTGTACGCCGGGCAAATAATGCGCCAAACGCCATTATTTGCATACATTATTATTCGGCGCATTATTTGTATACATACATTATTTGCCCGGCGCTGCAGTTTTAAAGCTGAAAAAGTTCACAGCATCAGTCTATGCGGCGTTCAGTGAAAAAGCATGCTAACGAAAAAAGAAGCCCAATAATAATCCCTTTTTGATGCAACGCCACGGCCACTTCTCACGTTACATTTATCCAATCACAGGTCAGCGCTCTGCGTCGTCATTTCCGCCCGCAATAGTTCTGGCGAGTGCCCCAATGTGCTGATGCGGTCGGTACCGATGTAGCCGCTTCAAAAAAGTGTTGGAGGGCCTCTTTAAAGTTTGGCCCTGTGTGGTATATAGAAATTACGATCACCATGAACCGACATGCACAATATTTGTCCTCACTTTTCATCGCCTTCCTCTTCTTCTTCGCAACCAGACACGCGCCAATTTTTAAGGTGAGGAATGCAACAATTTGATGGACGAGGAAAGGAGATCCTAGAGAGAGAAAGAGAAAAGAGAAAGAAAGAAAAGGAGATAATTTCTTGTCCAAGCTATTTTTGTTGGGGCGAAATTTGAACTTGTGTGCCTACAATCTGAATGCGAGCGTCCTAACCACTCGGCTATCCAGGCACGCTGGCACAGCAGAGCATAGCCTTGTAGCTTTGTATATATAGTACAACAAGGTGGTGGGAAATGAAACTGAGGCGTGAGAGATGCGAGGGTTAGGAGGATGGCAGAACGAGTACACACACACACACACACACACACACACCACACACACACACACACACACACACACACACACACACACACACACACACACACACACACACACACACACACACACACACACACACACACACACACACACAACACACACACACACACACACACACACACACACACCACACACACAACACCACACACACACAACACACACACACACACAGTGTGTGTGTGTATATACTGTAATGAACAGAGACGGAGACAGCACCCGATCCTGGGCCAGCTGTTCTATTCTGAACCTCTTCTTCCTTGACTCGATCAGCTCCCCGCGCGCCAGAGCCGCGGTGCCGCTTTTCGCCATCACACTCGGTCATGACTGCGAGCGCGCGGAGCTGTTGCAGTGCCTCTGGTGGACGGTGCTGGCTGCATCGCGGTGGACTGTTCCAACCATGCTGGAACTTGGTTTGGGGATCCGCCAGAAGTGTATCTGACGGGCGACACTGGGTGTGATGCAGTGGTCGTCGCACGCCCAGCAGACGACTATACCATCTCAGTTTGGCGGCGTGGCGTTTATCTATGTTTGCATGCCGAGCCGGAAAATACTTGCGCAACACAATGCGTGTAATCTCGGAGAGACTGCGGGATGTGATTATCGTGATGCGACGCAGCTCTCTTCCTTGCTGTCATCGCCCTTCTTTGTTCTGCGGTCAGCACAACGAAGCATGATCTTTGGTGTATCCGTACCACATTTGTACGTGTGAAAGCAATCATTACTGGATCCTACGCCGAAGTCGTTGCCGTTGTTCGCCGGAACCTCGATGCTTTGGCCGAGTTGGTCACTGTCCAAGCGATCAGTGTTTAGTTCTATGGCGACGAGAATACCTTCGTTATCTTCAATGCGGCGTTCAGGCCATACTCCGGGAGTCAGAATGGCGCGCTTGTCATCTTCAGGAAGCTCGCACACCATGTAGCCGGAATCGCCGATGCCGGCTCCGTCTGCCCAAACGCTCCCACACTCGGCCAATGACTGCCATGAAGTCTGCAGATGTGGCGCCAACTGGTCAGAGAGGATGTTCCTGCTATCTGCGTGCAGGTCAGGTTGTGGTGTTGGAACGTCCCGGTTATGGAAATTCACTGCGAAGTCTGATCTCTGTAATCGTAGTTGTATAGGTGGTCGGAGCTCCATGTCTACAAGCGAAGATAAACTGGGGGCCCGCGACTCCGACAGTTCCGACTTTGAGGTGGTATTGGTCGCTTGCACGGATGTTCGTAAGGTGGATCTCGATGTGGAATCTGAGATCCGAACCGCGAAGCCCACCTTGCAGCCTGTTTCTGTTCCACCCGCTTAGCTGAACGCCAAGCAGTCCCTGGAGGTATTGCAGGGCACAGCTGCACAGTCGGGAATGTTCCCGGCTGATGCGTGGTCGGAGGGACGCCCTTCCCGAGGTCCGTATTCGGTAGTGGTCTCTGGCTGTGATGAACGCGCGTCGGATACCGACGCGGAATCTGAATGCTCAAGTGGTGAACTGTAGCGCAGAGCAGAAGCATCGAGGTGAAATCTCTCCTGAGCTCCGTCGGCGGTGGCGGTCAGGATAGACTGGGTGGTGGCAGAGAGGTGTTAGTCCATCGGTCCAAAGGCAGATATGAGCCTGGTGCTCCACTCGTCCCAGGATTGCTGCCTCACGCCTTCCTACCTGTGCCACGCCGCGGCACCGTTTCGAAGGTGGTCTATGGCCACCCGCCATTTCCGTTGGTCCGTCCAGGTCTCGCGAGCTCGGAGGGCGTTGATGGTGGCTACCCACTTGCGGGCGTCGTTCTGGAAGCCGTGGAACTCCGGTAATTCGCAGAAAGCCGGCGATGGTGGTACGACAGGCGAAAATCCGGAGAATGTCGACGGGATCCTTGCCAAAGGGAGCTTGTTCAGCACCCCTCAGTAGCTCAGATGCCGATGAAGTCCTGAGCGAGAGGTTCTCGCAACGGAAAGCGTGAGCGCCATTCCCGCGCAATGGTAGGCCGTGCGCTGTCTTGGTAGCGCCGGGGGAAGCGTACCCTTGAGCCACCGAGGAGGCCTGGACGCCGTCCTGGGATGGCTTGATGGGTAGGTGCAGCAGCGGTCGGGCCGTGGTGTCCATAAGCGAGGAAGCGTGGACGGCGTTCCTAGGATGGAGAGACCGGCGCTGCCGACGTCCGCGATGACAGGTGGCTTCAGCCTTACGGTTCAGGTTTCGTAGACTGCGTCATTGTAAAGAACAGAGACGGAGACAGCACCCGATCCTGTTGTTGTTGTCCTCTGTGCATGGTTGGTTGGTTGGTTGGTTGATCCTCAGTTACTTGGCGCAACCCACCGCGGGGGATCGCTCATACCCAATGTAGGGCCAGCTGTTCTATTCTGAACCTCTTCTTGTTCTACCTCGATCAGCTCCCCGCGCGCCAGAGCTTTTCGCCATCACAATATATATATATATATATATATATATATATATATATATATATATATATATATATATATATATATATATATATATATATATATATATATATATTATATATATATATATATATACACACATACATATATATGGAAGGATTGGTTTGATCAGCGGCGACGTACATACAGAGCATGTCGCCGAGCATACGGTTAAAGCGTTCGGTGAGGCTATTCATCTGCGGGTGTTAAGCAGTAGTTTTGCGGTGAGCAACGTTGCACTCTGAGAATGTCTTCGACGACTTCCGACAAGAAGACGCTCCTGGGGAAGAAGAAGCTCCTGGGGTGTACCGTGATGCAGCATGAATCGGTGGAGCAGGAAGGAGGCCTCATCGCGCGCTGTAGCCGCTGGGAGAGCGGCAGTTTGAGCGAAATCGCGTGATGTGGTCTGCAGCAAAAATGTCCCAGCGCTTTCCAGCGGACGTCAGAGGAAGTGGCCCATACAAATCGATAACAACGCGCCCAAACGGTCGGTCAGGGCATGGCAGAGGTTGCAGACCTGCCGCCGACAGGTGCATTGAAGTTTTGCGGCGTGAACGAACTTCAGCTGCGAACGAACTTCTGCACGTAGCGGTATATCCCTCGCCAAAGTACCGTTCGCGAATGCGGTGGTAGTTTTTCGATACCCCAGAGTGTGCACACTGCGGATCAGAGTGGAACGACTCGCATGAGTGAGAACGCAGACTTCGGGGTATTACTAGTAGCCACTGGCGGCCGTCGCTGTTGTAATTGCGTCAGTGGAGGAGGTCTTCGCGAACGGCTAAATGGTGGGCTTGACGACGCAACGCGCGAGTGGATGGTGTGGCCGATTGATCACTCAGGAAGTCTATCAGTGAGGCAATCCATTGATCCTTGCGCTGTTCGGTAGCGATTGTGTGAATGTCGATGGAAGAAACGGCAAAGTGAGACACCAAGCTGTGGGCATTGTCGTCAGGCAAGGGAGAGCGCGACAGGACGTCGGCGTCAGCATACTGGCGTATATTGCGTTACAGCACGCGGATGTCGTAGTCTTGCATGCGAAGTGCCCACCGGGTGAGACGGCCTGAGGGATCCTTCAATGACGATAGCCAGCACAGTGCATGGTGGACGGTGACGACATCAAATGGGCGACCATAAAACTATGTCGGAACTTCGTAAGGGCCCAGATGATTGCCAGGCATTCTTTCTCCGTAACGGAGCAGTTGGTGTCGGCTTTAGTAAGCGTACGGCTTGCATATGCGACGACATATTCCGGGAACCCAGGTTTGCGCTGCGCAAGGACAGCGCCGAGGCCAACACCGCTGGCGTCCATGTGTACCACTGTAGGGGCCGTAGAGTCATAGTGGTGTAGTATGGGACGAGACGTCCACAAACGACGGAGCTTTGCGAAAGCATCGTCGCACGAATTGAGGGTTCCGTTGATGCCAAGGAGCTTCGTCAGCGGCAGTATGATAGTCGCGAAGTTTCGGATGAAGTGCCGAAGGTAGGAGCATAGTCTTACGGAACTGCGCACTTCTTTGACGGTCGTAGGTTTGGGAAACTCTCTCACGGCCCGAAGCTTGGATGGATCGGGAAGAATTCGGTCCTTGGACATGACGCAGCCTAGTATCGTCAGCTGGCGTGCTGCAAATCGGCAATTCTTTAGATTCAGTTGTAGCCCGGCGTAGCTCAAACGCGTCAAAACATGTTGCAGGCGTTGAAGATGCGTGGAGAAGTGCGGGACGAAAACGACGACGTCGTCGAAGTAGCACAGGCACGTGTGCCTTTTGAAGTTGCGCAGAACGGTATCCGTCATGCGCTCAAAGGTCAGGGGTGCATTACACAGCCCAAGCGGCATGACGTTGATTTCGTTCAAGCCATCGGGCGTGACAAAGGCTGTCTTCGGTCGAGCGTCGTCAGCCATGGGGACTTGCCAGTACCCGGAGCGCAAATGGAGCGACGAAAGAATTCTGCTCCTTGCAGACTGTCAATGGCGTCGTTTACTGGAGGTAGAGGATAAACGTCCTTACGGGTGATCTTATTCAGTCGTTGGTAGTCCACACAGAATCGCACAGTGTCGTCGTTCTTTGCAACGAGAACGACAGGAGACGCCCACGGGCTGTTTGAGGGTCGAATAACGTCGCGGCGAAGCATGTCATCGACTTGCTCGGTAATTACACGACGCTCTGCTGGAGATACGCGATATGAACGTTACTGCAGTGGTGGTTGGTCGCCAGTGTCGATGCGATGCGCGACAGGAGACGTGCGCCTGGCTGCCGCCAAGCGAGCGCCCGCCGCTGCGCATCGTTCATGCTCCACCAACGATCCGACACGTACGGCGACGATCCAGGAGAATGAGAGAGGCGCTCGCTCCCCGCGCAGCGCGCGCAGCAGCCAATCGGAGAGCAGCGGCACTTCGAGCGCCATCTAGTGTCGATTCACACAAGCGCCATATTGCACACAATTCTGTTGTACCAACGTCATCTAGGAAATGAGACGAGAAATGGTGATGACGACACAGATTGTGTACAGCGCCATCTAGAATATCATCACTCAACTGCAGTTTGTATGTACTTCTATGAGACAGCGCCATCTGCCGTTTACGCCGGACAGAGATACTGCCGTTTACGCCGGACAACGGAGACGTGACAAGGTTAGACTAAGAGGAGCTACGCCCCTAAAAGAATGCGTGATACCGACTACAGAGGTAGACACAGAAACACATGCATAGAAAGAAAAAGGAGCAAGAGACGAAAGAGAGGAAAGAGAGATAAAGAAATAGACACAGAGAGAAAGAGATATGAAGCCGCATACCCAAAAAAGATAGAAAAAAAGAGAATGCATAGCCATCTACAGTGCAGTATAGCAAGTATACTTTACTGCGTGGCGTAGCAAAACTATCATTTTCATAAACCGCCGTGTACTCTCTTCGTTATTTTCACCTTCGCTCTCTTCAGCTTGTAGTCAGCCAGTTCTGCTGTGAACCAGCCTTGCGGGACTTTCCGCGAGGTGCTATAATTACTGTTGTCGAGCGGCCGTGGTAATACACTACTGTGGGAGAGGTGTATGAAGCTGCGCTGAGAACAAACAAAACTTGGGGAGGGGTGACGCATGTAGGCAAGGGTGTTTCAGCTTCACTAACGTGAAACCTGTGGAAGGACGAAGCATGTAGTGTGCGCCGGTGTTTCCCACAGCAAAATAACTGCTAATGAGTAATGAGAGACAGGAGAAAGATTAGACGCAGAGACCCGCAATACGCTTTTAGTTATTGTGCACGCTGCGAATCTTTATTGTTCAACAACGCACAAGACAAATCTCCCATCGGCACTACATTGCAAGTCAAGATCCAGTGCCTATATATACGGGGTGGCCGGTGAACGGTTGTGCAACGCGAGCTGTCAGTTTTTTCAAGAAACTTGCTAGGAGACACTGCCTGCGTCGGCGTTGTCTCTCGCGGGCGAGGGCGCCTTCTCGTTGCTCGAGAGCTGGTAGTTCAGTGTTCATCACAGAAACAGCGTTGCCATAGTCAACGCGCTTCGTTCATTCTCTCTCGCCACACGGCGAGCGCTGAGGCGGTGGCACCCTCCCTTGCGCTCAAGCAAATGGACACGACACGATGATGCATGTAAGCAAATGGGTCATGACGATGCACCGCCGACAAGCCGAGACGCTAAGGTGCTTCGCCGCTAATATTCGACGATTTCGAGTACTTGTTAAAATGGCTGATTGGAAAGCTGCACATGCCGCAGAAGTTGACCATTTTCTGCAAGGCAATGCAGGCTATGGTCAGGTGTGGCAGTGATAGCTTTTATTTTTTATCGTTTGTATTTTCTTCGCTGCGTTCTCTTATCGGCTGTTCTTGCGATACCTCTATCTGTCAGTATATATATTTCAATGCTGTCCAAATAAACGTTCAGTTGGTAGTATGCGCTTGTCCTTGTCTTCCTAAGTGCCTGTATAAATTACGTGCTCGTATTTCTAAGTATCAGGATTTCGAGTACAATGTACTTTCCTACGTCTTCGCTGAGTGGCTAATCGAAATTACTCGAGCACCACAAATGAGTTTGCGGAGATGGGATTGCTTCGATGCAGGCTACTAATAGAAGCAACATGTAGCTTAAAGGGCCTCTAAACCTCCAACAGACGCTCGCCTGCTCCTCTCCGTGCCTTTTCTATACCGACAACAGCCGTCATGACGTCATTTGTATGATTAGGTGACGTCGCGAGCAAGAGACGCTGTCAATGGGCGAACAAGTGCCTGTTTTGTGCTAGTAGATGGGCGCGCTTCTTGCGTTTCCACATCGGACGCTGAGGGAGGGGCACTCAGAGAGGTGGACAGACGAGCCGACGAACGCGAAGAAAAGAGCGAAACGAGAAAGCGCGTGCAACTCCGCCAGCGTTCGCTGTAGTCTCGTGCACAACTGCGACGCCACAACTTAATTTACACAGTACAACATTCCAAACAAAATTATATAGCCCGGGCTCTATAATTTGAATGGAAGGTAGAGAGAAGCTGAAAATTACGAGTGCGTAAGGGTATGACAATGTTTCCTTAGCTAAATACTAGAAGTAAGAGGCACTTATCAAGAGTCCAATGACCAACATATGTTTTAAAGCCAAACAAGACAGAAATTCATGGGATGACATAGGCTTGAAGCGATGAAAAATTGAAGAAGAAAGAGTGTTGCAGGAGCGTAGTGGAGCAATGAATGGGGCTACGAGATGGCGCTAATGGAGTTGCATATCATTAGGTTGACAGCCTGGGTTCTGACCCAGCACGTCTCAAAAAGTTATTTTCTTCCATTCACTCATTTCGTTATAGCTATAATCGTATTACGTGACAGAGGGATTTACGAAGAGGCTTTTTTCTAGTTGAGTCAGCCTAGAAAGTCGCACGCATTCAGAAGCCCTCTGTGAAAGATGGAACCCCGACATGGAGCACTTAGGCAAACTTTTCTTCCTTTAAACTTTTATTTTCATTATTGGCAGTCGCAGACATGATTAATAGCACAAATTTCATGAGAGCAGAATATACACCACCAAAATTCACATTAGTGGCAGTCTATAACCATGGCGTGACTTTGGCGTGGCTCTATAACCGTGGCGTGACTTTATACGATTCCATGAGTGCTGTCAGTGGTACGACCCTCGCCATCTATTCAGGTACTGGCTATATGAGCTGAGCACTTCGAGATACTTCCACAGAGAAACATAGTTACGTAAAGAGCGCCCACGCGAGCTTTTTTGCTGTGGAGCAAGATAGGGTCTGACCACCTGCCAGGGGGCGTAGCGACTTCAAAGAGATGGACCCTATCATGCATCCATCTGTTCGCGTCGGCACTGAGGCTTTCATACTTGTTCCAGCATTATGTCAGCGTCTGGAACAGCCAACTCAGAAGGAGCATCACGCGACCACCGAAACGGGAGTGTACAATCCTACATGTCGGCTCCGCATCGTATTCCGCAGACGGCTTTATTTCTCTACCGCGAAAATTGAGTGACGCCTTAGCAGTAAGTGTTCTCTTTCTACACCCGTGTTGCACCACGGGTACAACGCATCCATGTTGTTCGAATATATTCGCGTTCTGAAAGCATGGGAGTGTAGCCCAGTGATAAATGAGGTCCCAAACGTCCAAGGAAACGGGTTCTCTTGTCCCTCGCTGTTTGCAATTGGATATGATACAGCGGGAATTATAGAGACAATTTCCCACTGAGCCTTACAGCATACGTTTCTTACGGGTGAGCGCATCTGATGAAATACCGTACATCCGTGTTATGATGCTCCTGGGACTCCACACTTTGTGGAAAACTAGAATGGAATTTAAGAATGCTCACTCTGTCAGAATGGTTTCCACTTAGGCTTGTTGCATCTTTAGGACGAGTACTGCCCGTCCACTTTGATTTCTTCCTATGTCTACCACAATTAATACAGCACACTTGAAAGAGTAGAGTTAACGTCCCCTACAACTTCCTTGGCCTCACTATGTGCTGGTTTTCATTTAGAACGAGTACTGTTGCGCACAGGGCTGGATCAAAGAAAGAACACGATGGCACACAGAGCGCATACTATCAATAGTTTATTGACAATAGTAAATCGACGCTTTTATATTTACACATTGACAAGGTGCATTGCAGCAGTGCGATTTACCAAAGGCGCATGACAGTGCTACAAACTCAGCCTGTCATTCTCCCGTTGTCGTCCGTCCTTTACGAGAGCATTTCATTGCAAGCGTTGTACGTCTAAGAAGGGTGTACCATGGACTCTTTGATACGCCAGAGATGATTTCTGTGCTTAATGATGTGGTGTGCTTGCAAAAACTTCATATTTTCTTTGTCAATCAAAGGGTAGCTGACATATTTTATACCTTGTAAACCGTGACTTCTCAAGGTGGGGAATAAAGAAAAGAAGAAAGGTGTACCTAGTGGTTAAGACGCTCGCCTTCGGAGCGTGGGAGTCCGTGTTGAAACACCGGCAGGGAAGAAAAAGTTATTTTGTTCATTATATTTCGTAGCACGTGACGGCGGCCGATGAGGCCGTGGCCTCGTCGCTGGTTTTATTCTGTAGATCGTGGCCTCCGCTATTAGCTCCAGCAGTGAACGGCGTGCTGGCGGCGTTAAACTCGGAGACCACTAGTAGAAGAAGGCGTTATCGAACCTCAATTTATCTATTTACACTAAGAGGTGTGCATGGGGCGAGTCGAAAGGGCCCGCCCCTCGCAAACACTAGGAGCGATCACTAGTCCGGGATCCCTGTAGCCTCCGCCGTGGCCCGGGCTTTAGCCACCAATGCCTGTTGGCTTTGGAGGTCGGGGTAGCCGAGCCGGAGAGCTTCCCGGCGCTCTCGCGTGCGGTGTGCGTGGGGTGGGTAGGGGCATGCCCCAGGGCATGCCCCTACCCACCCGGTGAGGGGCATGCCCCAACCATGTGATATGTGTGAAAAACCACTTCCTCACACTGCAGGCACGTGCGTACTGCCGAGGAAACAAGGGAGAGACCGAAGCGGAACGGCTTCAACGTCCAGCCTTGCCCAGCAGCAGAGCGTTCGCTCCTGGTCGTGCCTCGAGCCCCTCGACCCACCCGGTGTTCGTCTTTGTCACAACCCAGGAGGACGTGACTGGCACGGTGCAGGAATTTATTTTTTATGGCGATCATCGTCTCAAAGTTCAGAAGACAACATTATCGATCACACCAATTACCGCTGGCAACAGTGCAGTGGATCGGACGCAGGGTCCTATTGGAGTGTCCTCTTTTTATGAATTAAAGTGTGTTTTCAGAAAAAAATTGCAGAGGCTTAGCTCGGCTATGCCATGATGTACGTAGCTTTAGCAAAGGTTCAGCTGATTATTCTGAGCTTTCCAGATTGCCTAGGAGTAGCTTGATTGTCATGCGTACTGCTGCTGCAATGACACACACATGGTATACGTATTACGCGGCACATGAATATTTATTTTTGCTCAACGTCAGGTTGCTTCTCCATTCTTCGTACGCTGAACCGCTAATTGCCAGGCAACTACAGAAAAACCTCGGTGATACGATCACGGCTCGTACGAATTTCGGTGTGATACGAATTTTTCTGTGGTCCCAGCCAAGGCCCATTAGCCTGCAGTGTATTGGAGTACGGTTGTTACGAACCGATTTGTACCCTGCGACGTATGATACGAACGTACGCTAGCGCACAGGTATACGAACAGGTGCTGCCCGCACTGTCGTGGAAGACGCGGCAGTCACGCGCGGGCGCGGTCATGCGCGCTGCGCGACCATCAACGGTGCGTCGTTGCCTCCGAGATAGTGTGCGCGAATCTTGGAGGCCTTTAGGCGCCTTCGCATTCAGATTACAGATGACGTTGACGACGCGCTTTTTTTTCCCGACGCGTTGACGCGTGCTCGAGGCAGCAGCGTCCTTGTACTGTGTTAACACGTGCCTGCCACGTCGATGCAAGCCATGTCCCCGCAATCAGACGTTCTGTGAAACAAGACTAAAACTTGGGCTGCGGGTCCGTCATGAAGTCCCATTAAAGGTGGATGAAGACCCCAAGAGACGAAACGGTCTTGGCGAAGGAGCTTGGGCTCTATCAGTCGTGTACAAAACGCTTCTTAAGTCGCTTTCGCCGCAGTACTCCGTTGTCATGCAGAAAGGCGTAGTAAGATTAGGAAGGGGCTACTAGCGGTCACGGGGCACAACACATCAAAACAGCCATTCGAAATCTGGCGAGGGGCAGAATATCGGTCACCGCCGCACGACTACTGCACCGAGCCGCGGGGCGAGAAATTCGGGAAATAGAAATTGTCTGGGTACCAGCACACTCTGGAAACCCTGGGAACGAGGCGGCTCACCTGAATGCTCGAGGTTTCGTCAGCCGGGCAGGTGAGCCGCCCGTTCCGGGGAGATCCGCGAGATATGGGCTGGTGTCCTTTCACGACATCACTAATCATTATAAATTAGAGCGTAGGCTTTATCCGCCCCCGCACAAGCGGTTGACCAAGGCGCAGGAATGCGTCTGGAGAAAACTGCAGACGCGATCTTTTCCAACCCATACGTGTTGAGCAAAATATACCCGGATGAGATTAAGCCACAATGCAAATGGTGCCAGGCAGTGGCAAGTTATGACCATATACTGTGGGGATGTAGCATGGTGCCGCCACCGGCAGATATTGTGCGTGATCCCTCTCTCGAGCAGTGGGAGGCCGTGTTGACCAGCTCAGACCCAGTTGTCCAGACAAGGGTCGTGGAGTGGGCCACACAGGTCGCCGTCAACCTTGGGTTGATGGCCATCTAACACGGAATTGTCCCCAACTGTTTTCTGACGAAATAAAGTTTTTCCATCCATCCATCCATCTGGTTCATTAATTACACAGGCGGGCATGCACCATATATTTACGACTACAAGTATGATCGTTAAGGCCATAAACTTTACTGGCAATCATTCAGAGCTGTTCATGACGCCACTGCGGCCCTGAGAAACACTGAATCAAAACGTATGCAAACTTTCTTTTGACACATACTAATTTTCCATGTTTTCTGGTGATACGAATTTCGAATGATACGAATATTTTTGGTAACCCCACGATATTCGTAACACCGATGTTTTACTGTACTTCGGGATCCGATGGCATAAGCTTTTTGGCTCTTCTGCGCCGTTGAGCAGCATTTGCGCTCTCCTCCTTTATGGCGTTACCCACCTGCAAACGCCAGTCAGAGGCGCTATCAAGCGGCACCAGCGCATTGTCAGACGGCGACTGCACAGCGAAGGCGAATAGCTGCGCGCCGCCATGGCTACGACGTCACCCCTCTCGAATGCGCAAAGCAGCAGCGGCGAGTGGCGCGCGCCAGTCTGTCTGTCTGCCCGGCTACGACGCCACTCCTCCCGCTCTCCGCCACCAGCAGCGGCGAGCCGCGCGCGGCGGTGGCGGAGAGCGCGTGAGATGCCGGCTCCGCACTGATCCTCACGCATGCGCAGAACGGCTCATGAGGATCCACGCGAAATCGGCTCCGGCTAGGCAAGTGTAGCTAATGCTACAAAATTCAGAAGCTCTTGCCCTATCGGAAGAACGGAGAGAAGCGAATGGTGTGTGCGTGCCTGACCGGCTATATTTCCGTCTTTCTTTCTTTCTTTCTTTCTTTCTTTCTTTCTTTCTTTCTTTCTTTCTTTCTTTCTTTCTTTCTTTCTTTCTTTCTTTCTTTCTTTCTTTTCGTATTGTACAATGCTCCTCTCCTAACTGTTTCATTCCACATGCCGCGAATTGCACTAACATCTACGCGCGTATCAGCGCAACACTTCAGTTGCTACAGGCAACAACGACGATCATGCGTTCATATTGTCACGTCGACACGACGTTGACGGATGCAGCAGTCGGCGTGTTCGAGACAAAACTGTTTATTTGGGCGAACCAAAAATTAAAGGAGGAAAGTAGAAGCAATGAATGCTGTAAGCGGCGAACAGATCGTCGGCCGTCTTAAAACTGATCTGTGGCTAGGCGCGCAGGCATTTTTACATGTGGCATCGAACATTGGAGTCGTATCGCAGGTGGCTGCGCAACTTCCAGAACAAACTCAACTGCTCGCGTTTGCGCGCTCAGGCCAATCAGAAGATTTAAAATAATCTGCAAGCTGCCCAGACATTCGGGCGCGGTTATACATGTAACGGATCGGTTACATAGAAAAAGAAAAAGAAGTGCACGTGGCCATATCCAGGCAACAATGAAACGTGGCACCGCGAAAAGACTAGCCACCTCGATAACTTCAGTAAAAGATCAGATTGCCATATCAAAAACGGCTCATAGCCGACAAGCCCACGAACGACAGAACATCATTTACTGGCAATAGAAGCTCTTTAAGCAATACAAGCTTTGCCCGAAAAAATGGGGATGATTGAGAGTACGAAGTATTGAAGATTGGGAGTGGAGTAAGCTGTCCATGCGTTATATAAGCTGAGTTTCTCTAAGGTACTACTGCATGTATATACCAACGCATAGACTCGCCGGCAGGGCATTCGGGTAACAACGGCATAGTCCGCCATTCCTGAGGAGGTTTTGCGAACAGACGACGATGAAGGACTCCCGTACGACCAGGTCATGCTTGCGGGTCATAGCTGTTCACTGGGCTAAACACCCGCTCTTGCAAAACACTATAGTATCTGAACCATAGCAATGCGTTGTGTGCAAAAGAAATGGAAAAGTAAAACACTTAATATTAAGGCTTCGTTGAATTTGCTAGTAGTAGAAGCAAAGCTCTCTCAACGACAAGTTGTACGGAAAGCCGACATGGACAGTTTGACATACGACTGTTTAGACTGAAAAAATTTGATGCCAAACTCGCGTTTCGGTGGTCGCGGATTCTGGTTTTCTTTTGCAAACGAAAGAAAGATGAAGGACGTCATTTCGATGCCGCCCGAAACGACATTGGAGGGAAGCCCGCAATCCAGATTAATTCTCTACATCTACGCACCAACATCAATTAGACAAGTCGCAAAGAATATTCTGCAAGAAATTTTGACTCATTCATTCATTCATTCATTCATTCATTCATTCATTCATTCATTCATTCATTCATTCATTGACTCATTTATTTATTGCTATGAATATCAAGGCTTCGTTTAGGTGAACCGACCACTTGCTTGGCGAAAAATACGCGGTAGACATTTTAACGGCACCATGTGAAGCGTCTTCTTCATGTAGTAATACTTTGCTTAAAAGATGAAATTGAACCTTAATTTTCTTTTTGCAATACATTTTAATGTGTACCTTAAAGGTAAACTTATATGGACAGGCAACCTAGCTCTCAAATGTAACTAGATCAAGGACGAAGGCTTTTGAAGGTGACATAAGCGAGGAGTGGCCTCCACTGTTCGGCTCCATTGGCAGTCACGCTCCGTGCGTTCGTAGAGTAGTGTCCTATAACATTGGCTGGGTTCGTCAGAGTACATACTATTCTGAACAATGAGGGCAAGTTACACTACATGTGGGAATCGGTCTCATGAGTAGCAGACAACGCGCGGCTCCCTAGCCTCATTTCATTGTCACCAGCATGGAGTGACATTCTCGCTTCTCTTCCAAGCATATCCTGTCGGGTTTTCCGAATATTCATAAAAAAGTCTTCTTGAAAATATTCCGGAGCCCTTCTTCTATCGGGGAAACGGGGGCAAGCGACGCTTGGCGTGGGCGAGCCTGACCTAGTGCTTTTAAATGTGAAGCATTTGTTAGCGAACCACAGGCACATTGACAGTTTCTATCTATCTATCTATCTATCTATCTATCTATCTATCTATCTATCTATCTATCTATCTATCTATCTATCTATCTATCTATCTATCTATCTATCTATCTATCTATCTATCTATCTATCTATCTATCTATCTATCTATCTATCTATCTATCTATCTATCTGTCGTTCTGTCTGTCTGTCTGTCTGTCTGTCTGCCTGTTTGTCTGTCTGTCTGTCTGTCTGTCTGTCTGTCTGTCTGTCTGTCTGTCTGTCTGTCTGTCTGTCTGTCTGTCTAGCCGCCTACGTCTTGGCGCTTTCATGGTCGTCTCCTTAACTTGGTACATACCAAAATTGTCATGAAAGGAAGTGAGTGTATCGTGAACACGATTCGCAGGTAAACACACGAATAACCTGATTCTTCACGTAGGTGTTGAAATCCTTTCCTCCAATCACGCGTGGCGCATACCCACATACCGCGGCCCATATTATGTGGGTATGCGCCACAGGTTATTTGCAGTTTATATGAACGCAGACTTTGATAATCTTGACCCGACAGCGTGAAGGCGCTTGTGGCGCAGATGAGGTGCCGGAGTCCGCGACGCTGTCGATGTTGTGAATATCTCGACGTAAGCAAAGAACAATAAAAAGTCACGGCTCAAGCCATAACCGAGCCTACGCACTCTGCATGGCAGTCAAGTGTTCAAACTGCTTCACGAAAGACCCTACACAAGCTTCATATCAGGGGAGTGGCAGTGATAGTTTCAGTATTGGCTATCCGCTTTGATATAATGGTAATGAACATACTGTAGTCAAGCCTTGCGCGAATACGGTTATGAGCGCTACTTCTGATGCGGACATCGTACACCTAACGTGTTGTTCGTGGCGTGAGTCCCGACGTTACGTCGCAGTACGCCGGCCGTGCATAGTACGGCCACGATATGCGCACAGCTACTCAATTTACACACGATCCACCTCGGAATGCTTAACTCGAAGCGAAAATTCGGTGTAGGCTGCTACTGACTGGCTGCTTCGCATGAAACTCCCATATTATGTGGAATTTTCCGCATCTTTTCAGTGGCTGCTACTCATTGAAAGCGGTGTACTTTTCACAAGTGCACAAAAGGAAGAACTTCTTTTTAATTAGTTTATGATCGTTACTTCAATATAGGCTGAGTTCTCGAAATTGGGTTTGCGTTAATTACTCTGACGAGGACCACAGTCGTCACTGTACGACCCACAGAGACGATTTTGTCGATGCTTGCCAGGTTCGTAATCCGCTGCGCCTCCCATGCACAGCGTGAAAATAAATCATTTCCACGGCCGCCTTCGCGAAGATCAGCAGCAAACAAGAACGAAGCATGCTTTTGTATAGTTAAGTGCGCAGACTTCCGTGCAGGAGGAGCACAGGAGAGTCACATCAGGCCGTTGTGCTTCCCGTAGACTCTGAGAAGAGTGACGTCATTACTTGTATGCCGGACTTCAAATATAAATGCTACGGTTGATAAGAGAGAGAGAGAGATGAAAACGTTTATTAGTTGACCCGTAAGTGAATGTGGGAGGTTTCTTTTTTCCAGGAGCCCTCTGGCCTGGACCGCCTGCCGGGCCCGCGCAACGAGTTGGCACTGGTCGACCAGGTTCAGCTTCGAGATCGCAGCCTCTCACGCTTCACTAACGAGGTTTGGGTCTGCATCTCTTGCTGCTGCTTGTATATCTGAGTGGTTGCCTTTGCATTGCAGCAAAAGCTGTGCTAAGGTGTTTGCGACATTACAGTGTGGGCAGATGTAGTCGTATGACGTTGGTTTCAGGTGATGCAATAGAACGGCGTGTGTAAATGTGTTGCCTTGAAGTCGTATGTAGTCCATGCCTTCTTCTCTTGAAAGTTTGGGATGGCGGGGGGGAGGGTAGAACCTCCGTTCAAGCCGATAGTGTCGCAGCAATTCGTGGTAGGTGAAGGTCTCGCGGCATATCGAAGGCACACGATGAATCAATTTTGTAAAGAGGCCCATACTGGTGACTGGCATCTGTCCAGAGGGATCGCTGGAAGCCCGAAGCATGTGTCGATACGAGAGACCTCAACAGACAAGAGGAAACATGCTTGCACCGCATCAGACTAAACGTCGCCTACACTCATGACTTCAAGAACAAAAACAAGTTCGGACTCACCATTGTGCGTTCATTGTAACGTCCTAGAAGACCTGAAGCACGTTCTCTGCGAATGCAGGCGATACGCAACAGAAAGACGATCTCTAAAGGCGGGTTTGCGCCTTCAACATCTAGAACTCCGGCAGATTCTGGGCCCATGGTAAAACAGCACATGTGCGTTACGCGCAACGAAAGCGCTGCTGACTTTCTTGCGGGCCACAAGCCTGACCGAAACTTTCTAAACAATGTAGTTATGTGTGTGCGTGTGTATGGTTATCAGTGTATATATCATAATCATCAGCCAGTACCTGGAGTAGCATGTCAGGTGAATAGCCAGACAAACATGTCCAGCTTTTCATTAAAACATTTATCTCTCTCTCTCTCTCTCTCTCTCGAGGTAGGTTAAGGGTACTGATTAGGTTTCTTCTGTTGGTGTTCTTGCGTGGGAGGTGCCTCGAATTTCATGTGGGGAAGCCCGGTTGATGCATTCGCGGGCCGCGTCGTGTGCCGCTTCATTCCCCTCGAGGCCCTCGAGGCCCTCGTGACCCGGAACCCAGACAATGCAGGTGTGGGGGGAGGAGTGTCGATGCGTTTCAGTATCTTTATCGCTCTTGTGGAGATCCTTCCTTTCAGGTAGTTGCGTGCCGGTGTTTGAAAGTCAGTAAAGACCGCTATAGGATCCTCGCTCGTTTGGGTGGCGAGTGCTGTAGCAGCTTCTTCGGCTGTATCTGTGCGTTTGGCCAGAGTAGTCGCCACGACAGTGCCGTCCTCTTGTGGTCTGTGACGGAAATCGCGAAGGCGCTACGTCCCGGACACTTGGCAGCGTCTACATATCGCGCCTGCGGATCATGACGGTGGTTGTACGTGACGTTGTTTACCCTGGGAGCCACCTTCCTCGGTGATGTTCAGGATGCATGTTGCGGGGGATCCGCTGAACTTCCAGGCATTCTCGGAGCAGAGACGGTATCTTGGTCTTGTGTTCGTCGTCGGGTTCTAGGATGGTTGCGTATCCTATGCGGCGGATGACTGCTCGGCCAGTGGGTGAGAGCTTGAGTCGCTGGCCCTGGCTGACGAGGTGTGCTTCAGCGAGTTCTTCCCATGTGTTGTGAACACCCGTGCGAAGCAAGCGGTCCGTTGAAGCATTTGGTGGCAGTCCCAGGGCAAGCTTCGTGGCCTTTCGTGTAAGTAAAGTTAGTTTTACGGGCGAAGCTCCTTAAAGCAGCACCCGTTCGTCCCTCGTAGTCGTAGTGCGTAACCAGTCGTAACGCTAGTACCAGATCATGACCTCCAAGGTGGTGCCGGTGGGAGATTTTTCCTGTGCGTTGTTGAACAATAAAAAATTTGCAGCGTGCGCGTTAACTAAAAGCCGAATTCTTCTGTCTCTCATTCCCCATTAGCAGCCATTGGCATGTTCCAGTAGGAAACGTTAGTAGAAGTACAAGTGTAAGTGTTAGCTAAAAGCCGACTTCTTCTGTCTTTCATTCCCATTAGCAGCCATTGTTTACCTCCAAGGTAGTGCCTGGTGAGATTTCTCCTGTGCGTGATTAAACAATAAAAATTTTGTTCAAAACGCCGTTTATTGATGAAATAAACCAACGAAAGACGCCAGATGTTTTCTAAAAGCGAAACGAAAGAACGCCAGATGTTTCTAAAGCAAAACGAAAAGACGCCAGCTGCTTAAGGAAAGACGCCAGATGTTTTCTAAAGCAATGGTTTTCTAAACAATGAACATTCACAGCTTACATGTAAAATTAAAGTGAGCTGCAAGTCGTCATAACTCTCATCGAACCTTTAGTATAAACGCGCCCGATCTCACGTCGGTGATGATGTACTGGGCAGAATTCACGGAAGATTCACGGTTTACCGATGAACCTCCGCAGCTTCGCCCACTCATCATCATTCACTCCGTGGATATGCTGTGATTTTTTGTTTTCTCCGCTGTCTTTAAATTGAGATAAGGAGTTCCGTATGTTATGCGGCTATATAGAAGGGCTTGTACTATTCGCAAGGTGCAATTCGCAAGGTGCAAGGCGCGCCTCAAGGGCTGTTTTCAAATTGAAAGAAAAAGTGGGAGCGTTTCGTGACACGTTCAACCTTCCCCGAGATCTGCTTACCACCAGAGGTAAATGGTGAACTTAAATAGCTCTCCGTTATTCCGCTGGCGCAAAGATGGCATGAGGTTGATTTGTCTAACGCAATGCGCTGGGAAGCAAGAGGTTGCTGGTTCGAATGCCCGGTCAGTACTTCAGAATTTTGTTTTCTGCTTCAGTTTTCTTTGTGCTTTTATATATATATATATATATATATATATATATATATATATATATATATATATATATATATATATATATATATACATACATACATACATACATATACGTATCCAGGACATGACGGGGACAGCGACGGCGGCGTCAAATTTTTTTTAAACCTCGTCGATTAAGTGCACTACGCAAGACTGCAGGTTTTTTTCTGCAAGTAGCGTTAAGATGCAGCTGTTATATGCCTTTCTCGTGAGGGATACTGGTAAACTACCATTCACGATTTGAGAATGCCTGCCAAATAGATCCACGCTATTCTTACTCTTCTAGTTACTTCAGTCTCGTGGTTCAGCGCCGTGGTCGCTACATGTCCTATGTAAACATATTCCTTGACTACTTTCAATGCCTCGCTACCTACGGAAAATGTCGTTTTATTTTTGTGTGCTTGCAAAAACTTTATATTTTTTTGTCAGCCAAAGCGTGGCTGACATACGTTATACCTTGTGAACCATGACTTCTCAAGGTCGGGAATAAAGAAAAGAAGAAAGGTGTAACCTAGTGGTTAAGACGCTCGCCTTCGGAGCGTGGGAGTCTGTGTTCAAACCCCGGCAGGGAAAGAAAAGTTATTTTGTTCGTTACATTTCGTACCACTTGACGGCGGCCGATGTGGCCGTGGCCTCGTCGCTGGCTTCGTTCAGTAGATCGTGGCCTCCGCGATTAGCTCCAGCAGTGAATGGCGTGCTGGCGGAGTTAGACGTGGAGACCAATAGTAGACGAAGGCGTTAGCGAACCTTAGTTTACCTATTTACACTGAGAGGTATGCATGGGGCGAGTCGAAAGGACCCGCCCTTAGCAAACACTAGTAGAGATCCCTAGTCCTAGATTCCTGTAGATTCCGCCATGGCCCGGGCTTTAGCCACCAATGCCTGTTGGTCTTGGAGGTCGGGGTAGCCGAGCCGGACAGCTTCCCGGTGCTCTCGGGTGCGGTGTGCGTGGGGTGGGTAGGTAGGATTGGAGGGGCAAGCACCAAGCATGCGATATGCGTAAAAAATCACTTCCTCCCACTGCAGGCACGTGAGTACTGCCGAGGAAACAAGGGAGAGACCGAAGCGGAGCGGCTTCAACATCCAGCCTTGCCCAGTAGCAGAGCGTTCGCTCCTGGTCGTGGCTCGAGCTCCTCGACCCACCCAGTGTTCTTCTTTGTCATAACCCAGAAGGACGAGAGTGGCACGGCGCTAGAATTTATTTTTTATGGTGATCATCGTCTCAAATGTGAGAAGACTATTACCAGCCTGACTAATAACCACTGGCGACAGTGAAGTGGATCGGCCGTTGGGTCCTATTGGAGTGTCCTCTTTTAATGAATTAAGTGTGTTTTCAAAAAAATTCGGGAGCCCTTGCCCTATCGGGAGAATAGAAAATTCTTTCTTTCTTTCTTTCTTTCTTTCTTTCTTTCTTTCTTTCTTTCTTTCTTTCTTTCTTTCTTTCTTTCTTTCTTTCTTTCTTTCTTTCTTTCTTTCTTTCTTCCCTTATTTCTTTCTTTCTTTCTTTCTTTCTTTCTTACTTTCTTTCTTTCTTTCTTTCTTTCTTTCTTTCTTTCTTTCTTTCGTATTGTACAATGCTCCTCTCCTAACTTTTTCATTGCGCCATGCCACTGATTGCACTAACATCTACACTTCCGTTGCTGCAGGCAACAACGACGGTCATGTGTTCATATTGTCGCGTGGACTTGACGTTGACGGATGCAGCAGTCGGCTCGTTTGAGACAAATCTCTTTATTTGGGCGAACGAAAAATTAAAGAAACAAAGTACAAGCAACGAACGTTGCAAGCGGCGAACAGAGCGTCGGCCGTCAGAAAATTGATCGGCGGCTAGGCGCGCCGGCATTTTTACATGTGGCATACAACATGCGAGTCGTATCACATGCGACTGCGCTACTTCTAGAACAAACTGAACTATTCGAGTTTGCGCGCTTAGGCCTATCAGAAAATTCTAAAACAATCTGGAAGCTTCCCAGACATTCGGGCGCGGTTTGCGAAATGCTGTGGCTATACATTATAGGAGCGCTCGGCGGCTGCGAGCGCTCCTAGAAGAAGAGAACGATGATCACTTGTGCGCTGGCGTCGGCGCGGTCAGCAGCCGCTGGCAGCGGGCAGTTGCGGCCGAGGCTCGGCGGAGTAAAGTTGGTTGCTGGTCTGTCTTTGTCTCGTCCCTCAGGGGTTTTCTGGGCCAACCGCAGCCACGAAACAACCCACAACGTGTAACGAATCAGTTACATAGCAATACAAAAAGGAGCGCACGTGGCAATATCCAGACAACAATGAAACGTGGCATGACTAGTCACCTCGATAACCTCTGCTAAGATCAGATTGCATATCAGAAAACGCCACGGATGCGCGGAAAGCGCAGCACAGTCACAGCTAAAGCTCGAAGAGTGGCCTTTCTAGAGCCCGTGATAAACTCTCGTGTGGCTACTAATTACATGTACACTAGCAACGTACCCACTACGCCACAAATCATAATTTTTGTGAAGTTGGGAAGCACCCACCACGACATTACTAATCAATTCTGCGGAGAAGCGAGGTACCGTCTGTAAAGCATTATGTGCAGTTTCTTGATGCGACGGCTATGACGATGAAGAATTATGATTGAGCCTTTGTAATGGCTTGGAAGGTTTAAAGGGCCCACTAGTTACGTAATTCGCATTGTGTGACGCCCTGTAGTTATTCACTCTCCCACCACGCTTTATAACATACGCTAACATGAGAAAGAGATAGAGAGAGGGAATTAACTTTATTGAGAACCTGAGGAAATGGATCATGGGAGCCTTATGGGCTTCCTTGGCAACCAATAGATGTGCACTTGCGAGAAACCCACTACGCTATAAATCATCATAATTATTGTGAGATAGGGAATCAGCAACTATGCAATTTTTCGTCATTCTGCAGAGAACAGTAGTACCTGCTAAACACCTGTAAGACATCATGTGCACTTTGTTGATGCTGTGGCTGATGACGATGAAGAATTATGAAAGAGCCCTTTGTAATGGCTTGGAAGCATTCAACAACCCACTCGTTGCGCATTTCGCATTGTGTGACGGCTGTTCGCTATTTTACTCTTCTACCACGCTACATTACATATGTTAATGTGGTTGCTTCCCGACATGAAGTCTGTATACGGTATTTTTGCAAAGCAGTTTCAAGAACCGGCATGGATCTGAGGTAGAATACTTGGCTCCCACGCAGAGGGCCCATGTTCGAAACTGGTTCGATCCTGGATGTATTTTCTTATTTCGTATTTTTTTGTACTTCACGCGATAGGGGGTACGAACACCCGCGGCGGCGACGGGACAACTACGGTGCCAAAAAGAGCCCTTGTTGTGATCTTACAAGAGCTTTCGCTTTTAAAACGGCTCATAGCCGACAAGCCACGAACGACAGGAGATCATTTACTGGCATTAGAAGCTTTTTACGCAATACAAGCTTTGCTCGAAAAAATGGCAATGATTGAGAGTACGGGGTGTTGGGCATTGGCAGTGGAGTAAGCTGTCCATGCGTTATACAAGCTGAGTTTCTCTAAGGTACTACTGCATGTATATACCAACACATAGACTCGCCGGCAGGGCATTCGCGTAACAACAGCGTAGTCCGCCATTCCTGAACAGGTTTTGCCAATAGACGACGATGAAGGACTCCCGTACGACCAGGTCATGCTTACGGGTCATTGCTGTTCACTGGACTAAACACCCGCTCTTGCAAAACACTATGGTATCTGAACCATAGCAATGCCTTGTGTGCAAAAGAAATGAAAAAGGAAAACATTTAATATGAAGGCTTCGTCGAATTTGCTAGTAGTGGAATCAAAACTCTCTCGAAGACAAGTTGTACGGAAAGCCGAGAGGGACAATTTGACATACGACTGTTGGTACTTTCCAAAAATTTGATGTAAAACTCGCATTTCGGTGGTCGCGGACTCCGGTTTCTTTCTGCAAACGAAAGAAAGTCCAACATTCAAGTCCAACAAATATTTGTTGAGGAATTAAAAAAAAGCGTTAAAATCTAACAAATCTATTCGAAGTTGTTGTGATAAGGTTAATACGACAGTTTGGTCTACCAGCGCAATCGCACTGTCATTACAGTATTTTTCATACGTTATCTGCAATTTCATCTTTAGTTTTATTATTTTTATCATTCTTCATTTCAAATTATCTTCCAAATTTTATGCAACGAGTTTTTGGGCAATCCCTCAGAGTTGGTATGGGCCATGGGTAGAAGGAGAAAACAAACAAACAAACGATGCCGCTCGAAAACGACCTTTGAGGGAAGTCCGCAACCCACATTAATTCTCTACACTTACGCATCATTGAGAATAGTCACAAAGAATATTCTGCAAGAAATGTTGATTGATTGATTGATTGATTGATTGATTGATTGATTCATTCATTCATTGATATTCATTGCTACGGCTATCATGGCTTCGTTTAGTTGAGCCGACCTCTTGCTTGGCGAGAAATACGCGGTAGACGTTTTAACAGCACCACCTGAAGCGTCTTCTTCATGAAGTAATAGTTTGCTTAAAAAATGAAATGGAAACTTAATTTCCTTTGTGCAGTACATTTTAATATGTACCTCACAGGTAAACCTATATGGATAGGGAACCTAGCTCTCAAACGTAACCAGATAAAGGACGGAGGCTTTTGAAGGTGACATAAGCGAGTGTGTGACTTCATTACTTGCTCCATTGGCAGTATCTTGCGGATGCGTCATCGTGTACATACTATTCTGAACAATTAGGGCAAGTTCTACTACATGTGGGAAAAAGTTTCAGGAGAAGCAGTCAACGCGCGGTTGTCCTAGCCTCATTTCCTTGGCACCAGCATGGAGTCAGGCTAGTGAAAGAAACCCACGTGACTGGTATGGCAAAGTGAGGCGCTATCCATGAACTGGGATCAGAGTTAAAATCTGCCTTCCGTCTCTTTTCTCCCAACTCTCTTAAACACACTCTCTGGCGGGACCAACTCCTCTCCTCCGGGAGGCGCGCCCAGGCGTGCTTGCCGCCGCCTTGCTGGCGCCGCCGACTTTGAAATCCGTTAGAAAGTTTCGTGTCTGGTGTTGGTGAGGCGTGCGTTAGCCGTCGTCGCTCGTCCGTTTCATGGTGCTCGCTCGATGTGCTTGTGCGACGCGATATTTTACGACTCGCGCTGTTCGTGCATAGTGCTTTGCTGCTCGAATACTTCCAGAACAAGTCTCGGAATATATGTGCCGGCCCCCAAAAGAACGACAGATGAGCGTGCCCTTTGAGTTGCGGTTTTCACTGTGTCAACTTGAATTCACGTCCATACCGAGTAGCTGTTCTCTGCACGGGGGGGGGGGGGGGGGGGTGGTACAGTTAATGTTTTATAAATGACTGATTTGAAAAGGGGCATGATGCTGCGTTTAAATCGTTATACGAACAAGCAGCGGACATGAAGCCCATGCGACGTAGCTATAATAGGTTTACAGCTCTCACATAACCGCGTGCTTGAGTGTGTGCTTTGCATTTGTCTCCGGTTAATTACTCGCATCGCCTGTAACCACGTTTTGAGACATTAGGTAGATGTATGAAAACTTGTGCTGCTCTGAGACGAACAAACGAGTTCACTTTTGCACGAGTCGACGGCGCTCTTTACCTGATTGGAACTTGTCCCTTTTCTTCAGGTGGAAGCGTTTTTATAGTATTCGGGAACGCCACACAGCTGATCGGTGCGCCCAGAGAAAAGCTGAAGAATTGCAGAATCGGCGCATTTCAAGAAGAGATGCCATGAATCCTCCGATAAAATCCGTTCATTTTCACCGCGTTTATCATCACTAGATATATGGAAATAAACGTTTTTGGAAATGTAGTCAATAAAGTGCGGCCAAATTACTTGTGTTATGAGGAGTTCATTTGACATCAATGGTTTAGATGATTATCCTTTTTTTAGTTATTTCAACTGCTTTCATTGTTTTTGCATTGCAGTGAATGTTCAATTTGTTAGTTATGATAATCTTGTGCAATATCGTGTGCATGTATCAGCTGCTCTTCTCCACTTTGGTCAGTATAAAAAATTGTGCTTTTTTAATATGTGCCCTAGTGTATGTTGTTTTTTATTCCATGTTCTTTAAGTTCTTAACTTTGCCGAGAAGTTTCGTGTTGTTTAGTGATCATGAACCGTGTATGTTAATCTCTGTTGATCACTTCTGGTTAATCTCCTGAGTCTGTATCGCACCACATTCATGAAAATGTTGATTTTCGGAAACGAGGACATTGAAACGAGGCCAAAGATATTTTGTGTTGTGAGTGCAATTCATTCTTTTGCGTTCTGGCACATGCTGCACGACTGCAGTGTTTGCAGTATGCCTGATTGCAAATTGCGTACATTCAAACGCGCAACGTACGCGCAGTGCAGCACGCGCAGCGGATGCAAAAAAAGAAAAAAAAAGCGCCGGTGCGCTCACGGCGCCCCAGCACTCGGACCAGGGAGTCATAAAAAAAAAGGAGTGGAGAGGGAGCCCGCGCACGCAAACAAAACAAAAAGAATAAAAAAAAACGGCGCGCGCGCGAGAGCTAGGAGAGGAGGCGCAGCTGGTGTTAATGTTGCCATGACGACGCATACCGTGTGCGCCGCCATTCTGCACTTTGAGTCTCTGAATCCCAGCCGCCAGGATAGTAACTGAAGGGACGTTTGGCGCTGCCAGCGCTGACGTCATGAATTAAGGCGTCCTATGGGAGGTATACGGAGTAACCTCCCCTGATGGCGTGACATTCTCGCTTCGCTTCCAAGCATATCCATTGGGTTTTCCAAATATTCATGAAAAAAGTCGTCTGGAAATATTCCGGAGCCCTTCTTCTATCGGGGGCGGAACGGGGGCAGGCGAAGCTTGGCGTGAGCGAGCCTGACCTAGTGCATTAAATGTGACGCATTGTTAGCGAACCACAGGCACAGACAGTTTCTATCTATCTATCTATCGATCTATCTATCTATCTATCTACTATCATCTATCTAATCTCATATATCTATCTATCTATCTATCTATCTATCTATCATATTATATATCTATCGTCTGTCTGTCTGTTCTATCTATCTATCTATTATCTATATATCTATCTATCTATCTATCATCTATCTATCTATTATCTATCTATCTATCTATCTATCTATCTATATCGTCTGTCTGTCGGTCTGTCTGTCTGTCTGTCTGTCGTCTGTCTGTCTGTCTGTCTTCTATCTATCTATCTATCTATCTATCTATCTATCTATCTATCTACTATCATCTATCTATCTATCTATCTATCTATCTATCTAACTATCTATCTATCTATCTATATCATCTATCTATCTATCTATCTATCTATCTATCATCTGTCTGTCTGTCTGTCTGTCTGTCTGGCTGTGTCGTCTGTCTGTCTGTCTGTCTGTCTGTCTGTCTGTCGTCTAGCCGCCTACGTCTTGGCGCTTTCATGGTGTCTCCTAACTTGGCACATACCAAAATTGTCATGAAAGGAAGTGAGTGTATCGTGAACACGACTCGCAGGTAAACACACGAATAACCTGATTCTTCACGTACGTGTTGAAATACTTTCCTCCAATCACGCGTGGCGCATACGCACATACCGCGGCCATATTATTGGGTATGCGCCACAGGTTATTTGCAGTTTTATGAACGCAGACTTTGATAATCTTGACCCGACAGCGTGAAGGCGATTGTGGCGCAGATAATGAGGTGCCGGAGTCCGCGACGCGTCGATGTGTGAATATCTCGACGTAAGCAAAGAACAATAAAAAGTCACGCCTCAAGCCATAACCGAGCCTACGCACACTGCATGGCAGTCAAGTATTCAAATGCTTTCCCGAAAGACCCTACGCAAGCTTCATATCAGGGGAGCGCCGTTGTAGTTTCAGTATGGCTATCCGCTTTGATATAACCTTAATGAACATACTGTAGTCAAGCCTTGCGCGAATACGGCTATGAGCGCTACTTCTGATGCGCACATCGTACACTAACGTGTAGTTCGTCGCGTGAGTCCGACGTTACGTCGCAGTACGCCGGCCGGGCATAGTACGCCCACGATATGCGCACAGCTACTCAATTCACACAAAGACGTCAATCCACCTCGTAACGCTTAACTCGAAGCGGAAATGGGCCTAGGCTGCTACTGACGGCTGCTTCGTATAAAATTAATTTTCAATGGAGTGGTATATTCCGGATTTTTAAATGGTTGCTGTCATTGAAGGCGGTGTTCCTGTTCAAAAGTGAACAAAAGGAACAACTTCTCTATAAATTAGTTTATGATCTCTACTGCAATATAGGCTGAGTTCTCGAAATTGGGTTTGCCTAAGTTAGGCTGACGAGTACCACAGTCGTCATCGTACGACCCAGAGAGACAATTTTGTCGATGTTTACCAGGTTCGTAATCCCGCGCCTCCCATGTACAGCGCAAAGAAAATCAAATCTTCTCCAGAGCCGCCATTGCGATGATCAGCAGCAAACATGAACGAAGCATAGTTGTGTATAGTTGAGTGCGCTGAACTCCGTGCAGGTGGACCACAGGAGAGTCCCATCAGGGCGTGTGCTTCGCGTAGACACTGAGAACAGTGACGTCATTACTTGTATGTCGGAGTTCAAAAATAAATGCTGCAGTCGATGAGAATGACATTTTATGCGCTGCACAGGGACTGTGAAAAATTCTGGCGACGGCATGTCGATACCCGTGTCACGAATTTTAATCTCTTCAAACCCCCATATACTCCTGAACTTCTGCCTTGTCTAATAGCAATGGTGAGTGGCATTTGGCAAGGGGGCGCTGTCAATGGTTCGATTGCGCGAACGCAGTGGCGGTCGCGCAAACGAGATGTATATGGCAATGATAGTCATAAGCACCAAACATGGACCTATGTGTCTCCTGGTCATGAACAATGCATACAAGGTAGCTTACCAGGTAGCGTATAACGCGTTCTACGCGAAGCCATCTTAGCAAGAAGAGTGTTCCACACTGGTCGTCACGGCTAATAGTGGCGCAGGCTAACACTCCATGAATACATGCTCAGAAATGCCAAATAAATTGGATAGGGAAGCGACCGCCGGTGTAGCTCTACCGGTACAGAATCGGACGCGTTATCCGAAGGTTCTGGGTTCGGCATGAGCCACAAGTTCAATTTCCATCTACTTTAATTCATTTCCATTATGATGTAAATATTACCACATAGCTCCAAGACTACAAATAATGTCCCTGTGGCATCCCTGGCCTTTATTGTCGTTGGGTTTAAGTTGGTTCTGTCCTTAGAGCGAATGTGTCAAGTACTGCTGGTGCGAGGCAACATGTGCTTAAGATATCTTGCGAACCGTACCATGTAGATATGGGGGCGGAACAAGCTTCTCTTCAGAAAATGAAAATTGACTCCTCTACACCGTAGGAGGTAGAGCCGTATTCAACCGCAAAACTTCTTTTAAACGGGTGTGGTCTGGTGCCATGCCCGTTATGTCCCATCTGTAACGAACATGAAACACATTGACCATTTTATACTAAGCTGTCGCGGATTCATGAATGAAAAGTAAAAGTACTTCGAAACTTCTATCAAGAAGTTAGGAATTCAACTAAATACTCAAGATATTTTCTTCCTTTAGGGCTGCTTCATTGAGCTACAGCTAAACGAACGTCTGCGGGGCCTTTTGGAATTTCTGAGTGACACAAGGAGAATACCTGTTAATGAACCAATAAGAACAAATTCTTCGATACTTCGGAAAAGCACCGGCATTTTAATCACGTATTAGCTGTTATTTTGTTATTCCTAAAATTCCATTTCACTTATTTCGCATTTATTTGCTGCCGTATGACAAGCATTATATTATTGTACTTCTAAAAAAGTGAATTATTCCTCACCTGCCTTATGTTTTAATGTTTACAATTTTGTGTAACCATCGCATTCTCAGCAAATACCCCCATAGTTGGTAGGCGCCATTATTAAGGAGCAAGCAAGCGAGTAAGGTAGTCCTATATTTTATTATTTTACTGTAGCTGCTTTAAGCATCATCTATGGCTGCGTTTCTGCGAATGATGTGCCCTTGGGAAGCGTGCTGTAGAGCTGTCGCCTCAGGGAATTGTTGTGTCAAGTTTCTATCTCTACTACGTTGCTTTCGTGCTTGATCCGTTCCTGCGATTGGCACAGCTTTATTTTTTCGCCGTATAAGAAAACCAGGAATCTGATAGACAAAACACCGAAGAACAGGCGCTGTTTGTTAGGCATGACCATATGTTGGTGACGGCAGGCCAAGGCTGCAGCTCGCCCCCTAGCGGCTGTCATTGCTATTAGCGAGTAGGTTACCTTGAGGTGAAAGAAAGTGGGAGGGAAAACTGCGCACGCAGAAACCGCGAACTGAATCTTAGCGTGTTCGGGAACCTGTCATCAGCATCAGGACTAGCTTCCTTCAACAACATTTTTTTTTATTTTCAGAGCCTTACCGAGGAAATCGAAGCCTTACCGGATTGCGTTCCTTAGATATTTCATAAGCTTCTTAATTGGTATGTGAGTCGATAGAGGAGAACAAGAAACGCAAAAACGGGTAGGAGGCCATCAGCGCTCCAGCCGTTTGCGCTTATTGCTCTATGCTTACGTGCCCAGGGCATGGTAGGATTTTTTAGGCACTTCCTCACTAAGTTTCCCTCCAGAAGAATAGGTTTTGAACTAATACAAAATGTTCTCGGGAAGAAGAATATCCTCAAGGGCGGGGACTGCAGGCTTCTCTAACGCATCGAGAATTGAAAGCTAGATCAATATGCGCCATGATGAAAAAGTCTAACGAAAAATCTGTGGTGTAGCCGAGAACAAAGGAAATAATTAATATATTGAGGTTTTAAGTGCCAGAACCGCGATATGTTATGAGGCACGCCGTAGGGAAGGGCTCCCAAATTTAGACTTTCTGGTGTTCTTTATTGTGCACTGCCATCGCCACAGTACACGACCCTTTAGCATCCGTTTAGTATGGGCACGAACCCGTGACTTCGCATCAGTAGCTGAGCACGGTAACCACTATACCACCGCTGCAGACTTTAATTCTCCTGCCCTAAATGGAAAAACATAACTGAACTTTTCGATATTTAAGGACACTATGACACTACCTCCGGTAGCAAAGCGTCTCACACGTCTCAGTTCAGGGCATGCTCGCCCAACAGATTCGTGTTTGCGTGCTTCGGCGCTTATTCACCCGGGGGTCACCGGAACAAGTCTTCCCGACTGTGAAAACAGAGGTTGCTCGCAATTCCGCGGCAACGTCACTCGCAAGAGGCCGCTTTTCCGCTCTAAGAGTTCCGTGGAAAGCGCGATTTTCCAGCTGGTGAAGCACGGCTTTACGACTAGGAGTTTGCTCGACGCTCTACAGATGGCAAGAGTTTGGCATGAGCGGATGTCGCCTCCCGTGCTCTGAGATCAGAGTGCTCCGAAGTTATGTATCAGCTTAAGCTAACCATTTCCGCGAGTGCAAACGCGCATGACTACGTCGATCACAAAGCGGAAGCAGACGCCATGGCTTAAACAGACGCCCCGGGAATCAAGTGCTTGAAGCTATCCCGAGCGGAAGCAATGGATTTCAACTATCGTCACTGCTCCTATGAGTAGTGAAATGAGGAAAGGTAAAGGTAACGAAGCCGGAAATAGTGTGCACGAGATGTTTCTTTTCCGCAAATATCCTAGCCGCTGTGTACTTTGTTCGCTAAGCTGTAACGCTGCTAAGGTTGAGGAAGTTATGCTATTTATAGAGATGACGTGCCCATTAAGAACCACAGGTTGTAGCTTAGTGATACAAAAGCATCAAAATGGATCATTAGAAGAAAAGCCGTCCACTGCACCAAACAAACGGGCACCTTACGCATATTAGTATGGTTTGGGTGTTATGGTAGGTGGTGCATCATCAAGTGTCCTACCAGTTGTTGCCCAC
>NC_051182.1:94920005-94955372 GCF_013339695.2 Rhipicephalus sanguineus | reverse complement strand
TATTCGCATTTATATAATAGTAACGCTTAAAAATGAGGTCGCTTCATTTTGGTATGGTAGTCACATCGTTATGTGGTAAATTTTCATAACTTGTACTAGCCGCAGCAGCTTACGTAAATATCAACATTACGTGCATACGTTTAAGCATTTTCATGCATAGAGGACTTTCAGTCTGCGTTTACAAAAAGCTAAGGTAGTTTCGCACTAGGGATGCCAAGCCTGAAGGAAGTGCGCAGCTGGGCGGCCTGCCCTAGAGTGACTGTATATGCTACCTTTAGGTAGCAGAGTTGCGCATCTGTCTTCCAACGCCGCTAGCAACCATGCATTGCGGAGAAGCTGCCGCTTGGGCCAATTTTTTTTTTTTTTTATTTCTCGACGCCTCCGCTGCAGCGAACTGAATTAACACTAGCCATCGACAGCCAATGTTTATCGCCGGTCTTCGACACTCCAGACAGGTTAATCGGCGACACGGTAGGCATGTCGCCTGCAAAAACGAAGTGCGACTTCACTGCATAGCTGTGGTTGCTAGCCGGACCTATGCGCTACTCTGCTACCTAAAGGTAGCATATACAGTGACTCTAACCTGCCCTATTTCTCTTTTTTTCCCTTTCTTTCCTCCTCTCTTTTTTCCTCTTTTTCCACTTCTCCCTGTCTTTTCTATCTCTTTTTTTCTATTTCTATTTCTGCCCCCCTCTCTCTCTATCTATTGCCTACGCTTTCTCGCTCTTTCTATATATTTTTCTCTTTCTTCCTTTTTCTTTAGCTCTCTCTGTTTCTCGCTTCCTCTTTCTTTCTTCCTCCTTCTCTTTCTATCTTTAACTTTTTAACACGAAACTGTTCTTTGCCGGGGTTCACGAAGATTTCATTGACGTATTTCCGTCACGGATATGACGGTGCTAAAATAAACACTAGCGGACGACAACGAAAAAAAAACAGAAGAAAATGTACCGCGGTCCACGATGGCAGGCGCCCGGCGCATATGCATGAGGCTACACAAATGCGCCTTATATCTCTCGCACATTCTCGCGTGGTACTCTCTGTTGGCAGAGCGGTGCGGTGCCGCCGTCTGTGAGCGGTGACGTGAAGTACTTCGTCATTACGCGAACGAGTGCCGATAGAGAGCAGTTTGGTGACGAACAGTTTGGCGGCCCGAACCATGGCCTCCGCGTTTGCGCGCCGGCAGAGAAATCTGCCGGCGCGCAAACGCGGAGGCCGTGGTTCGAGCGCTCAGCTTCGCGATGCCAACGAGGAGAGCTGGCCGCGCTAGCGTCGAGGAGTCGCCCTATACGCTGTTACGTTCTTTGCCTTTCGCTTCGTGTTACTGTGTGACAGCTCGTTGTCGGAGGAATCGCGGTGTAGTTTTCCCGTGCGTCAACGCCGTTTCCTCGCTGTCTAATCCTCTGAGTGCGACTGCATGGACTAATAAAACTACTGCAATAAGCTTTGCAGAAAGGCAGTGATGTCGACGGGCGAATTGGGCGAACGTAGCGCCTTCGTGGAGTGAGAGAGAGGCCAGCGGGTCGTGGAACGCCTTCGCGCGTTCGCGGCTCAAGCTACGAATCTTTGCCGCCCGTGTTGCTGAAGCGCAGTGTGGTAGTGTATGTATGAGCATAGGTGTAGGTTACCATATTACTCGGGACGACACATCGTGCCATGTCTGCCCTCAATTATCGACGCTTTGAAGGAGTGCATATCAAGTACCAGTGCTTATACGTGCTTGATGATGCCATCTTTTGCGCGGGATTCACCATATGCACTCCTTCAAAGCGTCGACGACTAACGCATGGGCGTTAGTCGTCGCGATGGACATGTGCCACTAGGCATCAACGTGAGTGCATACACGTCAAACTACCAAACACCAATAGACATTGTACAAGCTCTCGTAGATCAATGCACAATAAATATTCAACTACTTCTATGAAGACACGTTTCACTTCCGTGTTATACCGATTCTTATGACGGAGTGATCAGCCATGTTTTAGGGGCGAAGCTCCTTAGGGTCGAGGCTTGTCCGTTGTCCGTTGTAGCCACGCTAGTACTGGTAGCGCTTGCTCTCGCGCTCGCGCCAAAGAGAACTCTTCTTCCTCTTGTTCTTCTAGAGCCTTGGTGATGATCATAGCCACATATAAAACCATATATAAAAATTGAAAAAGAGGAAGCGAGCGAGAAATAGAGAGAAAGAAATAAAAAACATAGGAACATAAATAGAAATAAAGATAAATAAAGAGAAAAAACCGAAAAAGAACTTGTACGTACTGTACACACGTTTTGACACGTCTTTGCATGATCGAGTGTGTTTGGGGGGGAGGGGATTCACGGTTAATGATCCCCCGGAGCTTCGCCCACTCGTCATCATTCACTTCGTGGATACGCTGTGATTTTTTTTCTCTCTGTTTCTCTCCTTCTCTTTCTTTCTATCTCTTTGTACACGTTATCTCGTCCATCAGAATTATTCCATCAACCGCCCGACAAATCGGCGCATATGTTCTGGGAGCGGAGCAGATGAAGGAGACCACGACGAAGAGAGAACGTCCCGGTTCATGATAATGACAGTTTGCGCAACCCCTAAGTGGGTTGCGCCAAGTGTCTGAGGAACAACAACAACAACAACAACAACAACAACAACAACAACAACAACAACAACAACAACAACAACAACACACAACAACAGTTTTATGCTCGCTCTGCACGAATAACGGTCGGCTTAAACGGCTACGCTGTTAAATTGCTTAGCGAGGAAAACCGCCAGAATACAGTAATCTATGCAGTGTCTGCAGAGGCGGCACAGTGACTTGCGGTTGAATCAAAGCTTTTATGTATTATACATAGCGCATAAGAATACAAATGGTCTTTACAGATATTGGTGCGCGCCCTCAGCGGCCGCTGCGAGAGAATTTTCAAACTTAAGACATTAAGGAGGGCTAGTTGGCTACTGTCATAAGGAGCCGATTGCAAAACCCAGCGTCCAGTGCCAGGCCTGATCATGGCCCAGTATCGCTCTGGATACGGGGTTGCCGGAGCGATGCTTCACTCGGAGAGGGAGAGGGAGAGAGAAATGAAGAGATTATTGTAAAAAAGAAAGAGAAAAGGAGAACAGTTTTGGGGCCAAAGCATGAAGCCGCTACATGGTCGGCGTCCCTAGTCCGGGACACTGCATGAAGAGGTCCCGGCTCGCGCCCGTCGCACCAGAGTCCGTTGAGACTCTAGCGAGGAGCAGGCGCTGGTTGGTCGAGCGTAAAACGGCTCCAGCGCGTTAAAACAGGGGTGGAGATCTACCGTTCATAAGTAACTGAGCAGAGAAAGCGATATAGAAAGCATTACTAAAAAGTCGTACGAAAAAAAAGGCCTCCTCCACCAGGATTCGAACATCCCACATTCTTATCGCGAACCAAGTTCTCTACCAATTTTCTTTCTTTCTTTATTGCCTACGTAATACTTAAGTCATTGTGAAACAAAATTATAAGTAAAAGAGAGAAAGCTATCAAGTTTCAGAGGTTACATACATTAAAATTGCTTCTTCGGTAGACGACTTTCTACTTGATGAAGCCATTCAGGTACGACCCTGTTGGACATTGTGTGTTTATCGGCCATAATATGGTGAATGTGCCGGCTCTTGTCCGAGCACTCTACCACTGCGCCACGCCGAAACACGGCAGCCTAAGCGTAAGAGGACTAGGCAACGCAGTAAGACATGCTAATAAATCCACTCTTCACCAACGCGTGCGCAACGTGCTTGTGCCTTCGTCTACTTAATAACGTTGTCGAACAATTTCTAGACACCACACTTCCGATTCATACAGGTTTATTGAAGTTTCACCTATACAATCACTACCTCTCTTCTTTATGAAAGACGCCTCCGAAATTTCCCGGGGCAACTTGTTTTTGCTTCTTCCTCAGATCCGCATCTCCGTGAAGCGTTGTGTGCATCCACATGATGTAACGTGTGCGCTTGAATGCGCTTCTCCTTATTTCTAAAAGTAAGTGCGTGATACCTGGCTCGACCATTGACGCAGCGTCCCGTCTGGCCAATATATATAGCTTTCACCGCACGTTATGGGTATTTTGTAAACCATGTAAGTGCCCACTTGCCCCCGCCTTTGTGTCAGTGGAGGTCAAACTTATTTCCAGAGTCCGGGGATATGTATCGGGCCATGCGTTGCTCCTTTGTTGTGTAACATTTTTCTTTCTCGAGTTGACCAACCACTGTAGCGAGTATTTAGCAGTGACCAGGTTTCAAAAGTGTTTAGATACGTTGATGATTTCCTCATACTTCTAAATAAATGGTATGATTTGACGAGCCATGCAATCGTGGAAAATGTTTTAGAGGCCTTTCGACAGAGTGGACAAAACTTTTGCTTCACGTATGAGCTGGCTGACAATGAAATCCTGCAGTTTTTATATGTAAAACTAATTTTTATTAACGACCATGTGTGTTGGAGTTTTTCCCCACTTGCAAAGCAAGACATTTTACCCTTCGGTACGGCCCACTCTAAAACCATGAAGAGGGGCATTGCGATGCGTTTCCTAGGGTCCGCATTTCGGAAGTCATGTCAGCATCTCATGTAAACTAGTTTTAGCGGGCTAGTAGAACGTTTGAAGGCCACCGTGTTCCCTCGCTAGATATTGTCTGCAGTTGCGGATTGCCTTCTGCAGAAGGTAAAAAATTATCCGGTTGAAGCGCGAAGTGAGAAAGAACGGCCTGAGGTGGTACCTTATATACATTAGGTTACACACAACCATAAAGAGGTTGCGAGTCGGCATGGCGTACCGCGGGTGTTCGAGGCCCCAAATAAACTAGCGAATTTGCGCCATCGCATAACTGCAAGTCATGCTCAGCAGCCGAAAGGTTGCAAAAAGAAGCACGCTCGGCCGTTCACTAAGTGTGACAGTGAAGTGGTTTACAAAATACCGTTAACTTGCGGTAAAAGCTGTGTTGGCCAGACGGGGCGCTGCTTCAATGATCGAGCGGGGAGTACGGGCTTACTGTTAGAAATAAGGACGGTGCGCATTCAAGCGCGCATGTGACATCATGTGGATGCACGCCACGCTTCACGGAGATACGGATATTGGGAAGAAGCAAAAACAAGGTAGCAAGCAATACGCCAAGGGCATGATTTCCTATAACTTATTCACTGCAACCTACGCAGTATAACTAAAAAACTTAGACTTGCTCTTAAGCTACATATCTCAACATGCCTTTTCCTACGCATCATCGCGGCATCGCAACCATGGCTTAGAAAGGGTGAAAAGATAAAAATACCTGGTTATGCCATGCTTTCGCAACCAAGAGAAAGTTTAGCACGTGGTGGTGGTGTCGCGCTTTTTACACGGGACAAGATAAGCTTCCAATATCTACCTGACTGTTCCTACAGCTGCCAAAGCGCTCGAACCCCCTTTGTGAAGCTTGAATATGGCGCTGTTATAGGCGTGGATTACCATCCCCCGATCTCATGTGTTAACGATTTTATCTCTCCGATGGAAAGTGTTATTGGCCCTATTGTATCCGTCCACAGTCCGATTATTATTTGTGGTGACATGAACATCGACCGCTCTAGAGATGCTCGCTACGACAATGTATCTTTTCTGCAATCTTAAGGGTGTGATTTCATCATCTACTCGAGTAGGTGACAGGTCTTCGACGCTCATTGATCATATTCTATGCAATGTAGATCTTGATCTCGCTAGTGTTTATGACACCGCAATAGCCGACCATTGCCCAATATGTTTGTTTTTGCCTCGGGATTGTATGACTCCTCTTCGCCAAACAAATTCTAAATACTGCACAAGGGTAAACTATTCGCGCGTGCGTGAAATCCTGAACGCTACGTGCTTTGGTAACCTATACAGTGAAAACGTTCACACGGAATGTCAAAACATTATATACTGCATTACTCAAGCTATATAAAAATCTCGGTACAATTCTAAGCACAACTATGACTGCGCCATATGTCCCTGGATGAATGATAACATACTGCTGTTAATAAAAATAAAGATTAGTTTTACAATAAACTAAAACCCAACAACGCCAACAAGTATTATAAAGGCCAGTTTAAGTTTTTCCGAAACAAATCAGTAGGTTAATTCGGAAAGCAAAGAAGACTTACTACACCAGCCTAATTAAGCCGCAGAATGGTGATGGAAGGCAAATATGGAGAATTGTAAGAGATGTAGTAGGATTAGACGATAAACGCCATGTTACTCCAGAAAATGTATCTGTTCAGACGGCTAATGACTTTATAGATCATTTCTCAAAAATCGGTGTGAACATATACAGTCTGCCCTAGCAGTTTCCACAACCAGCTTCATAGATCTATTAATGTGACTTTCATTTTCCTGAAATAACGTTTGATGAAGTAAAATCATCGTAGGAAAGTTATCAGAAAATAAGGCATCTGGACACGACGGTATTCAGGTTAGGATCCTGAAAAACAACATCGATATCTTGTGCAGGCCCCTTTGCCACATGTTCAATCCTGCAGTAAGCAAGAACTGTTACCCAGACGTATTGAAAGTTGGTAAGGTCATTCCAGTGTACAAATCTGGTGACCACAACCACCCAGGTAGTTATAGACCAATAACTATTCGCAGTAAAGTAAACACCCTATTCGAAAAACTCATTGCGCGACAACTAAATACATTTTTTTGAAAACAATAACATTATCTGCCCGCAGCAGCATGGTTTCATTGCAGGTAGATCAACTGCAACACCCGTTTCAACACTTACTTTCACAATTCATTAACACCCCTCAAAACAAACAGGAGATTGCAGTGGCAATATTTCTCGATGTAAGAAAGGCGTTCGACACAATCTGTCACGCTAGACAAATTGAAAAGTTAGAGTCTGATGGAGTTGTTGGAAACGCGCTTCAATTCATCCAGAGCTATTTCCACGCACGTAGACAGCAAGTAGTAATTAACAAATATTGCTCTACTTTTGCTGATGCCACATGCGGAGTACCACAGGGATTGGTTTTGGGTCCCATTCTCTTCTCCTTATACGTGAATGATCTACCGCAAGCTCTTAAGTACACAAAAGTCTCAATGTACGCTGATGACACAGCGTTACTTTACTCAGGTAACTCACTTCCTTCACTGCAAGACATTATATCGAAAGAAATGGCAATAACAAATAAGTGGTTTACAGAAAACAGGCTAGCAATAAATACTGAGACACCTGAATATGTTGTATGAACTACAGCAGCCTAAATATTTATCTGGCCAACCAAACTCTGAGTAGGGTCGACACATTCAAATACTCCGCAGTTCTTTTTGACCATCACTTGCACTGGAGAGACCAGATCAATGCTGTGTGTAGAAAACTAGCTTTTAGCTGTCATGCACTGATCCGTTCCCGCCCACATTTTCGTCGTTCTCCATTTCGTTGCATTTACTTTGCTCTGTTTCATTCACACCTCGGCTATTGCTATGAGGCTTGGGGCCTAACATACAAAACCTGTTTAGGACCTATACTGCAGTTACAAAAACGTGCTTTAAGAATAATAACACTCTCCCCCGTTCATTACCCCAGTGGCATCCTATTCAATGATCTTCATATTCTCCCATTTACGGCGCTCGGAAATTATAGGGTAACTTGCCTACTTCACAAAATACTGTTCACAAACTTTCCACAACTTTACACAACACCATATTCAACTTCCCGCGTGCAAACACCAGGCAAACGAGTCAGTTAAAACAAGGCATCGCCATGCTGAATCCCTAACGCCTTATAGCACTAAAACCAACCTATTTAAGTTTTCATTTTTTCCGCGTACAATAACAGACTGGAACAACTTGCCTTGCGAACAGCTGTCCAATATTGACGCTATTGCACAGTTAAGATGTTAAGTGCTTTGTATATGCTTTGTAAAAGCTTTGTATATGCCATGTATATGCCTTTTTGTACATACCTTGTATATGCTTTGTATATGCTTAATCTATATGCCAATTTTTTTATTGTTTCCTTTTTTTTCGTTCCATACTCACAATGTTGTTTCCCTCTTGTTATTATAATTTGTACTTCCCATGCCCTTCCTGCTTGGGCCCTTACCTGGGCCTACAGTATGTCATAAATAAATAAAAATAAATTATAAAGATGTTTATTGGCGGACACTTGGCGAAGATGAACGACAGCGACAGTCAAGGCGGGGCCGACTCTGCACGAGCTGCCTTCTCTCCGAAGAGGGCAACCCACTAGAAGGGGCTGGAGAGGACGACCCACTTCGGAGCTCAAAAGCTTCGCTACAATTACTCCGGGTACGAAAAGGGAGCCGCCTGGCGACCTAACAACTTGTCACAATGAGCGGATCATGGTAGGCCTTGAGGCGCTCCACGTTTACAATGTCGCGCCCTCGACGGCGCATGTCCGAGGATGGATCGATGGGCTCGATCAGGTAGTTTACAGGGGATGTGCGTTCAACGACACGGTAGGGGCCTTCGTATTTGGGCAGTAGTTTTGAAGAGAGGCCAGGTGCCGTGGTAGGGATCGAGAGCCATACGGGCGCTCCAGGGAGGAACGTCGGCTCAGAAGTGATTCTGTCACCGCTAATGCTCCTCTGCCGCTCTTGGTCGTGCGTAGTGAAGGTCTTGGCAAGTTCGCGACACTCTTCAGCAAGTCGGGCGGTAGCAGAAATCGGCGCACACTCAGACTGATCCGGCTTGTATGGAAGGATTGTGTCGATTGTGTGCGAGAGGTGCCTGCCATACAATAAGAAAAAGGGAGAAAAACCAGTGGTGCTCTGAGCGGCGGTATTGTAGGCGTAGGTGACGAAGGGCAGAATGGCATCCCAATTGGTGTGATCGGCGGCGACGTACATGGAGAGCGTGTCGCCGAGCGTACGGTTAAAGCGTTCGGTGAGGCCATTCGTCTGCGGGTGGTAAGCAGTAGTTTTGCGGTGAACAACGTTGCACTCTTTTAGAATGGCTTCGACGACTTCTGACAAGAAGACACTGCCTCGATCACTGAGAAGCTCCTGAGGTGGACCGTGACGTAGCGTGAATCGATGGAGCAGGAAGGAGGCCACATCGCGCGCTGTAGCCGCTGGGAGGGCGGCAGTTTCGGCATATCGAGTGAGGTGGTCTACAGCGACGATGGCCCAGCGGTTACCAGCGGACGTCAGAGGAAGTGGCCCATACAAATCGATGCCAACACGCCCAAACGGCCGGTCAGGGCAAGGTAGAGGTTGCAGACCTGTCGGCGACAGGTGCGTTGAAGTCTTGCGGCGCCGACAATCGACGCAGGAGCGAACGAACTTCTGCACGTAGCGGTACATCCCTCGCCAAAAGTACCGTTGGCGGATGCGGTGGTAAGTTTTCGATACCCCAGAATGCGCACACTGCGGATCAGAGTGGAACGACTCGCATATGTCATAACGCAGACTGCGGGGTATTACTAGTAGCCACTGGCGGCCGTCGCCGCTGTAATTGCGTCGGTGGAGGAGGTCGTCGCGAACGGCGAAATGGTGGGCTTGACGACGCAACGCGCGAGTGGGTGGTGTTGCCGACGGATCAGTCAGCAAGTCTATCAGTGAGGCAATCCAGCGATCCTTGCGCTGTTCGGTAGCGATGGTGTGAATGTCGATGGAAGAAACGGCAAGGGGAGACACTGAGCTGTGGGCACTGTCGTCAGGCAAGGAAGAGCGCGACAGGGCGTCGGCGTCAGCATGCTGGCGTCCGTTGCGGTACAGTACGCGGATGTCGTAGTCTTGCAGGCGAAGTGCCCAACGGGCGAGACGGCCTGAGGGATCTTTCAATGACGACAACCAGCACAGCGCATGATGGTCGGTGACGACATCAAATGGGCGACCATACAAATAAGGTCGGAACTTCGTAAGGGCCCAGATGATTGCCAGACATTCTTACTCCTATCTCCGTGACGGTGTAATTGGTCTCGGCTTTAGTAAGCGTGCGACTTGCATATGCCACGACATATTCCGGAAACCCAGGTTTGCGCTGTGCAAGGACAGCGCCGAGGCCCACACCGCTGGCGTCCGTGTGCACCTCTGTAGGGGCCGTAGGGTCGTAGTGGCGTAGTATCGGGGGAGACGTCAACAAACGACGGAGCTTCGCGAAAGCGGCGTCGCACTCTGACGACCACGTATTGAGGGGCCCGTTGCTGCCAAGGAGCTTCGTCAGCGGCGATATGATGGTCGCGAAGTTTCGTATGAAGCGCCGGAAGTAGGAGCATAGTCCTACGAAACTCCGCAGGTCTTTGACGGACGTAGGTTTGGGGAACTCTGTCACGGCCCGAAGCTAGGCTGGATCGGGGAGCATTCCGTCCTTGGATACGACGTAGCCTAGTATTGTCAGCTGCCGTGCTGCAAATCGGCACTTCTTTAGGTTCAGTTGTAGCCCGGCGTCGCTCAAACGCGCCAAAACAAGCCGCAGGCGTTGAAGATGCGTGGAGAAGTCCGGGGCGAAAACGACGACGTCGTCGAGGTAGCACAGGCACGTGTGCCATTTCAAGTTGCGCAGAACGGTATCCATCATGCGCTCAAAGGTCGCGGGCGCATTACACAGTCCAAACGGCATGACGTTGAATTCGTACAAGCCGTCGGGTGTGACAAACGCTGTCTTCGGTCGAGCGTCCTCAGCCACGGGGACTTGCCAGTACCCTGAGCGCAAATCGAGCGATGAAAAGAATTCTGCTCCTTGCAGGCTGTCAATGGCGTCGTCTATGCGAGGGAGGGGATAAACGTCCTTACGGGTGATCGTATTGAGTCGTCGGTAGTCCACGCAGAACCGCAAAGAGCCGTCCTTCTTCGCAACGAGAACGACAGGAGACGCCCATGGGCCGTTTTGAGGGTCGAATAACATCGCGGCGAAGCATGTCTTCGACTTGCTCGTTAATTACAGGACGCTCTGCTGGAGATACGCGATATGGACTTTGCCGCAGTGGTGGTTGGGCGCCAGTGTCGATGCGATGCGTGACAGCAGACGTGCGGCCGAGAGAAGTTTGCGCGACATCGAACGAAGAACGAAATTCTTCCGACAGGCACAGAAGCTGGGAACGCTGGACCGACGTAAGGTTGTCAGCAATGGCGGAAACAAATACGTCAGCGGGTGACGAATCAGATGTGGAAACAGCACTGAGCGTACGGGAGCTGGCACAGTGCGTGTCACCCGGTGCGTCCGTAACTTGTTCATCCTCGAGGGCTTCCGCTCTGCCGAGACATTCCCCTCGCACCAACGTAACTATGTACGGGGATGGGTTCGTAACGAAAATATTGGTGTCGCCCTGAGTGACTTGCACGGTCGCAAATGGCACCAGCAAACCTTTCCTGGTGAAAGCGCGGTCAGAGGGAGAAAGGAGTGCAACGGTGTCGGAGAGACCGGTGCAATAGACGGACACAGCCGTTGATGAGTTCGCAGGAACTGTGGTGTCGTCTTTGACGAGTACCTTGGTCGCAGCCGATGGACTATTTGCCGGCATCAAATTGGAGAATGGTGAGAGCTCTATTTCGGCTGGTGCGCAACGAATTACGGCGTCGTGGCGAGCGAGAAAATCCCAACCCAGGATGACGTCATGAGAGCATGAAGAAATGATGATGAATGCGACGGCGTACAGAGCGTCCTGAATGATGACACGGGCTGTACACACGACTGTCGGGTGAATACTTTGGGCGCTGGCTGTACGGAGGGAGAGCCCGGAAAGCGGCGTCGTCACTTTTCGTAGTAGTCGGCTAAATTTAGCGTCTATAACGGATACGGCAGCTCCAGTGTCCACAAGGGCCAATGTGCGCACGCCATCTACAAACACGTCTACTAGGTTCGATGAGCTTTGCTGAGGGCTTTGGCAGTTCGATAGCGTCGCAGCCCTTGCCTCTTGGACTGCGACGACTAGTTTTCCTGGTCGCGCGCGACCGGACGGGGCCGCATCGGTGACAGTGAGCGGCGTCTTTGGGACGGCGAACGGCGGGTAGATGGAGACGGGCGTGACGTCGGTGACATAGGCGGCGGCGGCGGCTTGTAATATGGGCGGCTGGACTGGCTGGTGACGGTCGATCCAAATCGAGGCGCCTGCATACGATTGCTATAGCGGGCGATGTGACCGGCGCAACCGCACGCAAAGCAGATGGGGCGGTTGTCGGAAGTGCGCCATCGGCTTGCCGGGCTAGGTCCCATCCATGTCGCAGGACGCGAGGGACGGGGTGGCTGCTGATATGACTGCATGGTGGGCTGCAGTTGTGGCGTATGGATGACTTCGGCGTACGCAGCCGGCACACTCTCTTCGAAGGCCTGAGGCCTGGCGACGGCTCCGGCGTAAGTATGTGGGGGAACCACAGGAATCGCTGGAGGCGGCCTGGTGACAACTTGCGCGTAACTGAGCGGCACAGTCGCCCGAGGGGGCTGGTGGTATTCCGGCATGACCTCCGCGATTTCCTGCTCAATAGCCCGGCGCAGGGGAGGCAGCAGTGTTCTCGACGGCTGTTCAACAGGCTGCGGGTGAGCGAAGGCCAGTAGAGAGAACTGGCGGGCAATCTCCTCGCGCACGAAGGACTTGATTTCGGCGAGCAAGACGGAGTGGTCCGAAATGGCCGACATGCCAGCGAGATTGGCGTCGCGTGATGGAGGTCGACGCGTCATCAGCCGCTGCCGGCGCAGTTCCTCGTAGCTTTGGCACAGTGTGATGACCTCAGCCACAGTGCTAGGGTTTTTCGCGAGCAACATGGTGAAGGCATCGTCGTCGATGCCTTTCAGGACGTTCCGGATCTTGTCAGACTCAGGCATGGTCGCATTGGCTTTCTTGCACAAGTCCAGGACGTCTTCAATGTAACTTGTGAAAGATTCGCCGGACTGCTGGGCTCGTTCACGTAAACGCTGTTCAGCTTGCAGCTTACGAACGGCAGGGCGGCCAAACACGTCGACGATGGCGGTCTTGAAAGCGGACCACGTAGTGAAATCGGAAGCGTGGTTGTTGTACCATAGGCTTGTGACACCCGCGAGGTAGAAAATCAGGTTGCTTAGTTTTCCTGCCTCGTCCCATTTATTGGGTACGCTGACACGCTCGTAAATCGCGAGCCAGTCCTCGACGTCGGTGCCATCCGCGCCGGTGAAAACAGGAGGGTCGCGGATTCGGGGGACACCGGGACAGGATGTCGGTGCAGGGGGAGGCGTTTGCTGGGCGGCATCTTGAGTCATGGTAGAGGGCACGGCACGGGATCGCAGCTCCAAGGGCATTGAATGCTGACCGTAGTTGTTTGAAGGGCACAGCACTCTCCACCAAATTATAAAGATGTTTATTGGCGGACACTTGGCGAAGATGAACGACAGCGACAGTCAAGGCGGGGCCGACTCTGCACGAGCTGCCTTCTCTCCGAAGAGGGCAACCCACTAGAAGGGGCTGGAGAGGACGACCCACTTCAGAGCTCCAAAGCTTCCCTATTCCTTCGCAGGGAGGAATAAATCTTCCTCCTTGCAACAGCGTTTATGGCGAACGATTGTTGGAATTCTTCGGAGCTGTAACCTGGAACACTGTGCCTCTAGAAATAAAAACTATGCGTAACATCAACCTTTCTTGTATACGCTTTTTCTGGTCTAATGAATTCTAATCATCTTTTCCATATGTAGATTGTGCAACGCTGAAACTTTCATATGTATAAAACCAATCATTTTCTTGACCAACCATGTGCGTTGCTAACATTTATGTATTTCTTCATCGGACCAGCTATTAGCCACTTAGGCTATTGGTCCAAATATTACGTACGCATTTTTTGTACACACGTCTTATAAACCCATTTTGATTTGATCTGAAAAAAAATTTCGAGGCGTTTTTCATAAAGAGGGGTAGTGACTGTATAGGCGAAACTGCAATTAACCTACATGAATCCGAAGTGAAGTATCAAGCAGAAAGTGTTCGATAGCGTGATTTTGAAGACGAAGGCACAAGCACGTTGCACGTGCGTTGGCGAAGAGTGGATTTATGAGCATGTATTCTTCAAGTAATAAATAGGCGTAAGTGAGCACCCGTCTTGTCTTTGTGTTCCTTCGTGCATCCTTCTGGTCGTGTTTTTGGCGCGAAGTTGACTATTGATTCCAGACATGCACCAACTAGCCCAACAGCGAGTACTACTGTAGTAACACTGACACATCGTTGCGCTTCATATTTTGATGTCGCGAACTAAGAAAGACGCGATCTTTCTTTCCAAATAAAGCTTTTCTCTTTAGTAGACACAAACAAACGGCTGCCGGCAACGAATGGCATGACGATAATTGCACGAGCGCAAAGTTTATTAATGAATTCATATTTTAGGTCCGAAAAATATCAAATGGACAGAGGATCAGGTACAGTATGCCGGCTGTTACAGCCGAGTTTAATAGCCGTTGCTCGTTTTTGCGACTGGTCGACACGCACAGAAGTTTATGTTGACTCGTTCGATAAATACGTGCGTGCTTGATTTATTGTTGAATAGTTGTCTTGCGCAAGCGACGGTATGACAGCACTGCGGCCGTGCCAGTGCAATGTTTTGCAGTTCTATCGGTACCTACAGATATAAAAATGTTTTGCAAAAAGCAAATACCACGGATGTTCAAATGAAAAGGTAGAACCATCGTACCAACGTAACCGTTAATATAGATGTCTGTGCCGCTACGGGAAAACGTAGCGAGACATCTAGGGATGCGATTGAAGTCTGCGCCGTGGATCGGAGCATGTACGGCGCAGGAAATTCGACGATTGAGCAGCAGTGATGCGTTATCCGATTTCTGACAGCGGAAGGTGTCAAGCCGGCCACCATTCATTGCTGGAGGGTGACTGTGTAGGGGGAAGACTGTCGAGACACTCTGAAGCCTAGGCAGGTACACCAAGAACAAACGGCTGGGGCTGCTCACGGAGGGACGGGTTCTGCTCCATGGTAACACGCGTTCACACGTCTCCAGGGCCAAAGACGCGGATCTGGCGAAGTTCAAGTGGGAGCAGCTTGAGCAACCGCCATACCGCCCGGACATATCGGCTTGCGATTTCCACCTGTTAGGTCCCCTGACTAAAATATTTGAAACAGAAGCGCTTCAACTTGGACGACAAACTCAAGGACGCTGTGAAAGACTGGGTATCGTCACGACGACAGGAATTCTGGCAACAATGAATCTCGCGGCTCGTTCATCAAGGGGATCGTTGTGCTCACGCCTATGGTGGACACATTGAATAAAGCGTTCATTTCTACCCCCGCAGTGTCGTTCCGTACCTTTTCATTTGAACACCCCTGGTACAATGAACTGAAAAAATATGATAGTGTGTTGGTTCCCTAAGGCGTGCCAATTGACAAGTATGCATTCTGAATATGAGTCAGAGAAGTACCGGCTAGTGCGGCCGGCAGATTTTGATGACAGCCTGTGTACGTTGCTGAAAGCACATCGCATCGACGGCCATCGCTCCTTGTGTGAACAACGTACAGAAGAAAAAATGGTTCGTTTGGGTTAACCGATGTCCAAGCTGTACTGTACAGTCATTTTTACACGTCGGAATTGCGTACACTTAAACCTAGAACTGCCAGTGGCTTGTAGACAGACTCGTCCGTTAACGTATAGGCCTACCGCTCGCTGTGAGTAGTACTGGGTAGGACCGATCTTGGCGCAGGCAGATTGAGGTGGCTGTATTTTAGTTTCGGAAACCTCTCTCACTGTTACCTCAAGTGTAGATGACGTTGTGGAAGGGCACGAATTGGTAGAGGTGCACTTCCGGTGTGGTGATATTGAACGACGGCTGCTTTTATGGTCCACACAACGTATACCATGACAATAGCGCGCATATCATCCTCTTTTTTTGCCAAGCTAGAAACTGTGGCACATATTTGAGACCTGTTAGGATATCATCTATCGGTACCACCGAATCAAATATTCGATATTGAAAGATACTGAAACATTTTGCCGCGTACGATGCTGAAAGCAGCGCTCGCGGCATTGGCACAAACACTACAATTGCAGCTTTTCCAGCGCTTCCGGCAGTGTGCGCCAGCGTCAGATTGGCGAAGCCAGCGTCCGCACCAGTGCGACGCCGCTCTTTGCCAGTGCACGCAATTGAATTACCAGTGTAGCCGAGCATGCACTAGTGTTCCTAGCGCAATCCCTTGCCAAAAAGCACTGGTATCACGCTAGAACTACTGGAACGGCGCTGATTTTTGCAATAGGGAACATATGTTATATCGGCGCTTATAACGACGGAACAAAGAAAATGCTTGTTCGTGTGAATGAAACAGTGGAATTACACAGGGTACGCCTGTATACTCTAGGCAGAGTTTAAAAATATGACGGCGCGACCAAATGCATGTTGCTGACTATAGTAGGTCACGCCATTTCTTGTGTTCCGCTTAATTGTTCGATAAAGACTCTTTAATTAACCAACATTCAAAGCAACGAAGCTGGGCAAAAATTCAAATGATAAAGTTAATGAGAACTAACAGGCAGCAATGCCAAGGAAAGTATAGGGGGTGTTATTTGAAGTAATTAGAATATAAATGTGAAGATAGTAAAGTGGACGAAAAGATAACTTGCCGCCGGCAGGGACCGAACCTGCGACCTTCGAATAACGCGTCCGATGCTCTACCACTGAGCTACGGCGGCGGTCATCTCCCGGTCCACTTTATAGGGTATATATGTGGATTTAAACTTAGGAGTGTCAGTCAGCGCCAGTCGCAGCCATGGCGGCGAGTGTGGAACACTCTTTTTTCTGCGTTTTTGGCGTCACGTAGCACGTGATCTATTTACGAGCAGGCAGCTGACCAATAATCCCTCGCATACTACCTGAAGGCATCATGTCTGCCAGAACAAGACCCTGGCTATGAATGGGGTGTACGAAGAAAGTGCGCACTACCGAGGAGGAAGCCGCGCCACTCGAAGCTAGACATGCCGGTCGACGGGGAGTACGAGTGGCGACGAGGCCGTGCTTAGCTGTGCCAAGCTTTGCGCGACTTAGCGGAAACGGCCCACATATTTTTTTTTGTATTTTCAGAGGCTATTTCGGGGCCCTTTAAAAAGACAGGGCGTGCACAGACGGACACAAGAGAGTAGTCAAGACACCACAAACGCTGCTAACAACTGAAAAATCATACAGCGGCGGAAAAGAAGGTAGCGCATTCCCAGGCAAGAGGCGATACATATATCATTCTGGTGCGCGTGGCGGTCTACGTGAGAAATAGCTGTTCACTCTTATGATTTGTCTCTTGTGTCCGTGTTTGTACGTCTTGTCCTTTTAACACGAATACCTAGCCAGTACCTCAGCTATCTTTTTCGCCACGGTTGAAACGCATTCCGTCCCTCTCATCTTGTCGAGAGTTGGGAAAGCGTGACGTCAAAATGACGTTGCAGAAGTAAACCGGAAACAAGGCGCGCTGCTCGCCGAGATCCGGCCAATCAACGGCGGCTGAAATGGACAGCACATTACATAGACACATCGAGAAGAGCACCCCCGGTGCAGTGATATGTTTTATGTCCCGATTGCCCGTTCGGGTTAAAAGTAAAGACTAATGGCGGCGCGCCGCAGTTATTGCGCGGCGGCGTGATCATTCTCGAGACTTCGGCTGCGGTTCGAGTGGCGTGAGCAAAAACAAACGGCGGCGCACAGTCTAGCCAACTCTAAGCGAGAGCTTAACAACATCAGCCAATTCTAGCGAGCACTGGCAAATCTTTCCGACAATTAGCCAGTTATCCCATAACAGTTAACTGTCAGCAAAGACTAGCAAGCACTAGCCAACGCTAGCCGATACTCAGCGAGCATTATGAGGCCAATAGCGCAAGAAAACACACGGACAAAGGCGTGACACGCAGAGGCGTCACAGCCAAGATTAGCTACGACTAGCCAACATAAGCAAGGATAGCAAAAATTGAACTAATATTAGCCAGTAGTTGTCAACGTTGATATTCAACACTACCAAGACTGGCTGATAGTAATCCAATATCAGGGAATGACAGCCAATAATAGGCACCAGTTAGTCATCGTTAGAGCGAAAAATTCCAGATAATAGCGAGCACTGGCCAAAAGTAAGCACCAAGAGTCGCAAGCACTAGCAGAAACGAGCCGCTCGAACGATTCTCCTTCTTTCGTACTTCTCTGTAACACTCATCCGTAAGTCACCTTTGCCATTGGCCGGCAAGCTTCTCTAAAAGCTTATACCAATCATCGCGATTCGCTGAAGTTTTGTTTACATAACGACTCTAGCGAACGACGTTTCTGTTAAGGAACTGTCTACCGGGTCTCTAGAGGCGAGTGCTTCATGGAAGGACAATGCGTTAGTAACTGCCAGCAATTCCAATAAAGTGTTCATTTCAGCATGTTCTTGGCGCATTGTCAATTGTGAGCAAAGGGCGAGGAATTCAAAGCGTCTTTTCTTTATTAGCACCCTAAATCTCAAGTTTAAAAGAAAAGGAACTGTAGTATGGCTTCTCAAGTCGGACATTCCGAACGGAATCATTTGTATTACACTTTTTAAATGCGAAGCATTTCTTAGCGAACCTCTGGCACTTTGAGCGTTACTATCTACGTATCTATCTATCTATCTATCTATCTATCTATCTATCTATCTATCTAGCCGCCTACGTCTGGGTGCTCTCATGATCGCCACCTTAACTTGGTGTAGACCAAACTTTGCATGGGAGGGTAAGAGGATTTGACGAATATGACTGCCGGGTCATGACATGAATAACGTTAAAATCTTGTCGCGTACGTCGTCAAACCCTTTCCACTAGACACGTGTGGCACATACCCGTTTACCAAGGGCCGCGGTGTACGGGTATGCGCCACAGGTAAGATTTACAGTTTATATCTACCCAGGAACGGCGAGAACAAACATTGTGAACTTAAATGCTAGGCGTTAAGAAAAACCAACATCGGTAGCGTCGACGCAACAAATGGAAAGAATGAAAATTAGGATCCCAGCAGGAATCGAACCCAAGCATTCTGCATGGAAATCAGGTATTCTACCACTGAGCCACGCCAGGTCTATAAACTGGTTTGGAAAAACAGCCTACGCAGGCGTAATATCGGTGCAACGTCAATTGTGGTTGTGGTGCTGGCTATCTAATTTTACAAGAAAGCAATAAACACTACATGATACTCCTATGATGTCTACTCCTACGATACAGGCGTCATATCAGATTAACGTCTGTAGTTCCAGTGTTGGCTCCGCTTTTATAGCAGTCTAATAAATATTACGTTTGTATTCCTATGATTTAGCAAGCTATATTTAAGCATTGCTCGACCTCGGAGGAATACATTAACGAAAGTTACATATGATATCCACATCACCGCACCGTAAAGCGCACTTAGTCCGCCAGAACGACGCAGTGTCCTCTTCATTTCTTACGAGGCTGGGCGATGGCCTCATGCTGACCGAGGATGACGCCAGATTGATTGACAGCCGCTTTGTAGGCTACATACGCCGAAGTAGTCTACAAATACGACAAACACCATCCACTGATGTTGGTCTACGTAGCACTATCAAGGCCTACGAGCCTCGACGGCCTATACCTCACCAACGCGAAGGGTGGCTTCAGGTTCCGACATGTCGCCGGCTCTGTCGACAGACAATTTGTCGGCGAAATCACCGAGGCATCCACCAATTCCAACAGCTGTACTATACTACATATTTCACTACACATGGACCCCTCGTCATCACGATCACGACCGGAACCTATAATAGGTGATGCCCAGCTGCTGGTGCTCACTGATCACGGTGATGATGCCCTTGTTCAAGAATTGTCAAGAACTTGTTGCACACATGCACATGGGTTCGTGAAACGTGCGCGCGTTCTCGGGACACGTAAAGCGCTACATATATGCTTACCGGTTCTGGTGTTGGTAATACCCACGTTGCCACTGGCAGCGTTACCCAACCGTAAACAGCTGGTTATATAACACATATGAGGCTCTTGAACATATATAACTGTGCGTCTAAAATTTATACAAATCTTTAGCGTCATTTTGTAACGTGTCGCTCAGTAAAGAAAAGGTTACGCCACAGTCACCTGCCCGCCATATGCTTCGCATAACATCGACTCCCATGGTACGTGGGATCTGCCGAATTTTTTTCATATGTCTGCCCTTAGGCATAATAATTATTTATTCAGAAATACACATACAAATTTGCATCGTGTATGAAGTCCACTAAAGAGCGTTGGTGAGGTCCACTAATGCAGCGGTCAAGGTCGGGTGGTCGGCCAGGCCAGAGGCCTGTTCCACGTAGGTGACGACGACGGCTTAATTGTAGACCCGCGCAAGTCCACAATAAGTGTGTGACAGTTACATCATGGATTGGGGCGTCGCAAAATGGGCACGATGTACCATACGGGCCGCGGTACTTTTGCTCCCAAAAGGTTGTCACGAATGGGGTAAGCACAACCCCAACACAAAGCCTCCGCAACGTAACCTGCTCTCGGCGGGTTAAACCACCAGGGAGGTCTGACCCACACGGACGTATAAGAGCTCGTGTGGTACGTCGGAGGCTTTCCTCTTCCTGGAGCATCTGTCCTTGAGCGTCATCGGGAAAATGCGGTAGTGGGTGCGGTGTAACTTGTGGGTGGGCTGCGAAATCAGCTTTGACAAGGTCCGGCAAAGCGGCCCGAGGCATCCACTGGTATACGCACAGATACGGAGGCAGCAAGGTGGTTAATACTTCACCATCTTGCTATTGCTAGATGGTATTACAGTTCCCGATGCGGATATTTCGAGAACCTTAAAAAAGCACTGCAATCTTCATGCAGGCACTCCTAATAGATAGTAATGGTACGGGCGCTATATTTAGCGGGATACTTCTAGAAGACAAATATAGAAACCTCGCTGGTACATGGTATCTTTCGCGAATGCAGTATGAAAATAAAGCATGCCTAAATGCTACATACCTTTTTATCATTCTTTTTGTGCCAATTCTGAAAAAGCAACGGTGAACTTCAACATTTGACTTTTAGTGTCCAAAGTCCTTCAGCTGAGAATAAAAAAAATCCTCCTTTTCATAGAACCATCCAAATGGACGATTTTTCGGAGTTTGTTTTTCACACGGTCTTGTAAATGACAATACTGCAGCAGCACTAATATGCAAAAGTTTTATGCATTGAGTTGCGCTTTGGATGACATTTTGACACAACAAATAATCACCACATAAACGCATACAAGAATGCCAAATCAGTTGCAAGCACAGTCGTCAGTCATCACGATCTGATTTAGGCACAAATGTGCGTCGGCTGCTCCAACATTACTCATCGAACATTTCAGTGAAAACAGAGGAATCCCCATAATTATTATTATAATAATCGTGTCTATCACTGAATGATGGGCAACGTTAAAGAAATTGTAGCTACATCTTGGTTCGCATGGCATCATAAGTTTGTATTTTTTGTCAACTAGGCGCTGTTCCAGCTAGCTGCTGGGAGCAGTATCTCCGCGATATGGCCTATACACCCATCGCAATAGATAGCTTTCTCTGCAATGGCCACCTACAGCTACGAGGCCGCGTGAAACAGCAAGGACCTTAAAACTGGATTCCACTTCTAGGCAGTGGCGTGCGCAGGTATTCACCATAGGTCATTCATGTCTGATGCGATCCCCAAATGGCCCACAGTTGCATTGTATGGCTCCAGTATGGAGCCAGCGTTGCACAAAGGTCTGCCCTCCTAGGTTATATTGTTACACGGGAAAGCCCTTCACCATACGCGCAAGGCCCCGGGGAGTGTTGTTGAGATATCACACACTAAGAGTTGGCTTCTCCACATTGCATCAGAGCCACGTTTGACCACGTCGTGGCAGTGAGCGAGTGGAGCAGCTTGAATACCTGTAGGTGGCGAGTGCGGTTCCCCCTTTACTGATGCCACTGCTGCAGAAAGAACCTTTTTCTTTTTGGCAGCACCATGTCTTTGCGCATACGCCACTGTGTTTTTGTTTTTATATAGGTTGGTCTGTGTTGTGTTATTATTAGAAGTTGCCTTGATGCTGCACACCGCTTATAAAAGACAATTTCATGAAGCCAGCACCTCTCGCTATCAATGCAACATAAACAGTGTGTGTATAAACTCACGTGTGCTTCACGGAATCTGGAGCGTTCCTGAAAAATAAGTGACAATAGAGCAACATGATTTGTGCTCTTGTTTATAGCAATAAAACAATCGCTTCACGTTTCATTTTATTCCACAGCAAAAACCACGAAGTTATGTGTCGGTGCAATGCTTAAAGAAATCTGCGCAGCTTACAGTTAGGAAATAAATTATACAGCTGACTTTTAACCAAGAAGATAAATAACAAAATAAATTAAATACGCTTGAGCTTCGCTTTCAAGAAAGGAACGCGAGTGCAAGTCGGGCTCCGTTCGCATGGCATTCTCATTCGCTTGCCATGTGAATCGCTCTTCGTGAACACCTCAAGCTCGCCTAGAATGCCTACTGCAAGTACAGTTGCAAAATGTCCACTATACGCTCTAATTGATCTCTGTGCGAATTATCGAAGCAACCACTGAGATTGTGAGAGGCTATACGTGCACCTACGCTGCTTCGCACTTTGCGGCTGAGGATGTGGCTGATGATTACGATCAATCATGCCTGAGCGCTATGCAATAATTGGGCCTTGAAACAACCCATTCGTTGCCCAGTTCGCATGGTTTGACAAATGGCGCAATCCACCGCTTCTGCCACACACAGTATTAGACGTGTCAACGCGACGTTTCGCGATACATACTGCTTTTGTTTGGGCCGCGTTCATGCGTCCTAGAACACTTAGCAGGGCAGCGGGAAAAGATGCGCACAAAGAAGTGTGGTAAGCAGGGTGCGCGCCCGTCATGTGCACCACTCGTCTTTGTCCGTGTATTTTAGCACAGCTCTGCTGAGTGTTCTAGTAATATATGACGCCTGTATATGAATTTTCTCCGCAGCAGTTTCCAGAACTGGCATGGCTCTTTGGTAGAAAGCCCGAATCCCACGCAAAATGACTGGGTTCGATTCCAGATCGAACCTTTGACTTTTATTATTCACAGGAATCACGAAGTTTCGCTCACAGAGAACGCCGGCGACGCCGACACCGAGATTTCTGCGACAAAGGATTGCAGAGAAGCTAAAGATTTTCAAACGAGATAAAATATACAAAAAAAAGCCTATTCTAATGTTCAACACAAATGTCTGTAAAAAATGTTGCAGTGGCTTAGCTTGGCTATGCCAGGATAACGTAGTGTTAGCAAAGGTTCAGCTGATTGTTCTTAGCTTTCCTGATTGTCTAGGATTAGCTTGATTATCATGCTTACTGCTGCTCCAATGACACACATATGGTATACATATTATGTGGCACATGTATATTTATTTTGCCAGGCAACTGCTTTGGGATCCGATGAGTTAAGCTTCTCCGTTTTCTGCGCCGTTGAGCAGCATTTGCGCTCTCCTTCTCCATGGCTAAACCACACTGGCAAATGCCAGTCAGAGGCGCTTTCAAGCGGCTCTAGCGCAGTGTCAGACGGCGACTGCACAGCGAGGGCGAATAGCTGCGCGCGCGCCGGCGCCAGTACGTCTACCTCGGCTACGACGTCACTCCTCTGGAAAGCGCAGACCGGCGGCGGTGAGTCGCGCGCGGCAGCGGCAGAGTGCGCGGGAGGTGCCGGCTCCGATGCGCCAGCTGTGCGACATCACTGATCCTTGCGCATGCGCAGCATGGCTCTTGAGGAGCCACGCGAAACTGGCTCGGCTAGGCCAGTGTAGCTAAGGCTACAAAACTTTAGCATAGCAATGCCGTCCAGGAAATCTGGTAATACGTAGGTTATATGAAAAAAAAGATGCGTTGCAGATCAAAAAAAGTCCAGGAGAGTCGAATATCAGTTGCAATTTTAACACTCGCAGTAATATGCAGATATACTGCCTGGCTCAACATAAAGGGCTTCTTGCGTCCGTGTTTTGCTTATCTTCTGGTGTAGCTTTTTGTAGTGTCCACCTGTGGACACCAGGCATCAATGCAAGGACCGCGTAGCAAATAAAGAAAAAAATTACAGCATATCCACCGAAGTCCTCAAAGACTCCCGTTCCAGAAAATCTACATAATTTACCACTTGAGAATTGAGACAGGAGCTTGGGCGAAGCTCCTGAAGCCATCATGGTTACACTGTGAAATGTTCGGTGGTTTCGCCCAGCAGTAATCAAAGTAATACGCCGCTTTGATTACTGCTGCGCTCGCTTGGCGGCAGCCTCTCGAGCTCGCACCTCGGGATCCTGCCGACGAGCACGAGACGCAGCGGCCTTCCGCACCCGGCGCTCCTCGTCGTCCATGGTCCGCCAAGCAGCACGATACGGCAAGCGCACTCCTCCATGTACGGCGACGATCAAGGAGAATGAGAGATAACGCGCGCAGCAGCCAATCTGAGAGCAGCGGCACCTATAACGCCATCTAGCGTGCATTCACCCAACCGCTATATTGCGCCACATCTCAATGGGACAGCGCCATCTAGTATATCGTCACCCAACTGCAGTTAGTATGCATCTCAATGGGACAGCGCCATCTATTGAATGATACGGGAGACGCGACGGCGGGGGAACGCCGGACGGAGCGACGATCGACCAGGTGATGCTATAAGGAGCTTCGCCCCTAAAACATAGCGGCAACCCGTACACGCCTTGAAGAAAGGCTAGTAATCGAAGTTACAATAAGGAGGCCTGATCAAGAAAAGTGGTTTGCTCAATTTGATGCTCAGTTTGATCAATCTCCAGGTATCGGTGAAACGTTTTATTTAGGGTTCTCAGCTCTTTCGCAATTTTACAAGTGCCATTTGTTGCATCCGCAGCCTATCAATCATCAGCAGCATACACTCGTTAAGTTGTCTAAAGAAGATGGTTGTTGGCGATGTTGTTAATAAGGCCTTAGATGCCTCATCAAACGCGAAAATTGACTGTCAGCGTCAACACGTGTGATGAAAAAAATCACCACGTGATGACGGCATAGATCGCTAAAATTGGCGACGCCACTATGACGGCATATAACGTGACGTCATCACATGGCATCGTCGCTTGGTGAAAGATGGACCGATCACCGAGGCACTGCAAAGTCATGTGAGCTGCAGCAAGCTTGAAATGCCACAGATCCTAGAGGTAGCGGTAAACCACCTTAGTTGCGGAAGTCTCTCGGAGGGATGCGGACGAGGATCAATAGATCGACTGAAAAGAAAAAGAAAGTGGCTTTCGCCTTACTTAGGTGAATGCATCAAGGATCCTGTGAGTTTTTCGTCATCGGGTCTCCTTTAAAATTTGTTGTTTTTTTTTTGCTTCAATAAATTTCAGTTAGTCAGAGCTTCGTCTCTCGTGTCTTCTCTCTTTTTGTCCGCGTTTTTTTTTCTGGGTGTAAATATCTGGACATGAGCAACCAACTTGCCCAAAGAATCGCACTCTTAAGGAAGTAACAGTCTCGAGGAAAAATGACTGCACAAAATTTTGTTTCCGAAACGCGCATGCTAATAATGGTATCTAGGGTTTGACGTCCCAAAACCACGATATGATTATGAGAGAAGCCGTAGTGGAGGGCTCCGGGAATTTCAACCAACTGAGATTCTTTACCGTGCACCTAAATCTAAGTACACGGGCCACAAACATTTTTGCCTCCATCGAAAATGCAGCCGCCGAGGCCGAAATTCGATCCCGCGACCTTAGGGTTAGCAGTCTTGCGCCATAACCACTAGACCACCGTGGTGGGACGAACCCGCATGCTAAAGAAAGTAGGCATGGCAGTTGACAATGAGTACGTAAGTCTCAAGTGGTAAATTATGTATATTTTCTGGAACAGGAGTCTTTGAGGACTTCGGAGGTGGCGCTGAGAAGTCAAAGGCACATGGTAGTCACTGGCTGTCGCTTATATAATTTGTATATCATTGTTAAGTATATTAAAAGTCGTGTTACCTCGATACTATACGCAGAAAGGACAGAAGGCTCAAGAAATAAGCCTCACAGAGACTTACTTCGAATTTGTATGAGGAGGAGCACCGTGCGCGAGATGTTTGATATTGTCAAACTTGAATGAATTGCACTTGACTTTGCAAATGATGCAGCAAGTGTAAACTGCATTTTGCTCAGAGCTATTCGGACAAGATGTTCATCACTGCAAACTTAGACTTTAAAACGCTATGGGCTATCTGAAATAATAAGATACAATACTTTACTTACAGAATGGTCGCGTAAAGATAACAATCCAACGTGCGCTCAGATGCGTTCAGAAATCTCGCAAGAAATCTTGATTTAACACACAGGCACTCTGTGTTCACCCATTCCTCAAAGTCAATCTTTACTAACTCTAGAACTTCGCTGCGCAGAATGAACTACAGAAAAAAGACGAAAGTGTTTGGGTTATAAACATGCTATTATGTGTATATGAAGCTTCACGTCACTTAGCACACATACTGCAGACATTATTCTTAACATCTATTTACTGGGGCTGGGTGTGTACTAGCTACAGTGAACACCGATTCCAAATGAGATGAAAAAGGGCCAGGCCTGCGCGCAACGAGCTGTATACTCACAACCAAAGCTCGAAGAGCGGCCTTTCTAGAGCCCGTTCCAAACTCTCTTGGGCGATCAAATACAAGTATACACGCAAAGTATTCACTACGACATAAATCATATTTTTTGCGAAGTAGGGAAGCACCCGCTATGCCACTCTCCGTCTTTCTATCGATAAGCGAGGTACCCGCTGCTCATCGATAGGGCATAATGCGCACTTTGTTGATGCTGCATACGGCTAATGACGATGCAAAATTATGGCTGAACACTTTGTAGTGAGTGGAAAGATTTGAACCACACACTCGTTGCTCAATTAGCATTGTGTGACGCCTGGTTGTTATTAATTACGAGGCATGTCTTAGCGAACCTTTGGCACTTTGAGCGTTTCTATCTACGTATCTATCTATCGACCTACGTCTTGGGGCTCTCATGATCGCCTCCTTAACTTGGTGTAGACCAAGAATATCATGGGAGGGTAAGAGGATTTGACGAATATGACTGTCGGGTTATGACATGAATAACGTGAAAATCCTGCCGCGTACGTCGTCAAACCCTTTCCTACAGACACGTGTGGCACACACCCGTTTACCACGGGCCGCGGTGCACGGGTATGCGCCATAGTTGATTGACAGTTTATATCTAACCAGGAACGGCGAGAAGAGATACTTAATGTGAGAGCGTTAAGAAAAACCGACATCGGCAGTGTTGACCCGCCGAATGGAGCGAATGAAAATTAGGTTCCCAGCAGGAATCGAACCCAAGCATTCTGCGTGGTAATCAGGTGTTCTACCACAGAGATACGCCAGGTCTGTAAACTGGTTTGGAAAAAACAGTCTATGCAGGCCTAATGTCAGTGCAACGTCAATTGTGATTGTGGTGCTGGTTATATAATTTTACAAGAAAGCAATAAACACTACATGATACACCTACGATGCGTATACTCCTACGATACAGGCGTCATATCAGATTAACGTCTGTGGTTCTAGTGTTGGCTCCGCTTTTACAGCAGTCTAATAAACATTACATTCGTATTCCTATGATTCAGCAAGCTATATTGGAGCATTGCTCGACCCCGGAGGAATACATCAACGAAAGTTACGTATGACCTTCACATCAATGCACCGTAAAGTGCACTCAGTCCGCCAGAACGACGCAGTGTTCATATCTTACGAGGCTGGGCGATGACCTCATGCTGACCGAGGATGATGCCAGTTTGACTCAGAGCCGCTTTGTAGACCAGGCTACGTAAGCCACATGCGCCCAGGTAGTGTACGAACACGACAGGCGGCATCCACTGATGTTGGTCAACGTAGCACTATCCAGGCCTACCAGCCTCGACGGCTTATACCTCACCAACGCGAAGGGTGACTTCAGATTCCGACTTGTCGCCGACTTTGTTGACAGACAATTTGTCGACGAAATGACCGAGGCTTGCACGATTTCCAACAGCTGTACTTTACCTCATATTTCAATACACCTGGACCCCTCGTCACCGCGATCACGACCTGATCCGATAACAAGTCGTGACCAGCTGCTGGTGCTCACTGATCACGGTGATGATGACCTTGTTCAAGAACTGTCAATAACTTCTTCCACACATGCACACGGGTTCGTGAAACGTGTGTCCGTACTCCATCATAAGGGGAAAGTATAAGCACTACATATCAGCTTACCGCTTCTGGTGTTGGTATAATACCCACGTTGCCGTTGGCAGCGTTACCCTCTGTAAGCAACTGGTTATATAACACATATGCGGCTCTTTAGCATGTATGTGACCGTATAAAATTTATAGATATCTTTAGCGTCATTTTGTAACGTTTCGCTTAGTAAAAAAATTACTTCCATGTCATCTTCCCGCCGCATGCTTCGTATAACATCGACTCCTACGGTACGTGGAATCTGCCGAATTTTTTTTTTACTCTTCTGCCACGCTGACACGATTCCTTGATAACACTATTCCTAAAGCAACGTTAACACGATTCCTTGCCCGACATGACGCCTGTACTGTGTAGAGTCTTTTTGTAACGGAGTTTCAAGCACCAGCGTTGCTTTGTGGTAGAATACTCGACTGCCACGCACATGACCCAGGTTGAATAGCCATCCGATTCTGGACATTTTTTTATTTATTTAATTTTATATTATTTCGAGCGATCACGGTTACGGACACCGGCGGCAGCGGTGGCGGCGGCAGACAACTACGGCACTGTTGTGATCTCATAAGAGCTTTCGCTGTAAAACTCTTGAACGCAGGGTGTCACTGGAGCGAGCGTTTCGACAAGCGGGCTTGTGTTCAAGGCAGTTGTTGCATTGTTGAACACAAAGCCGCTTATCGAAACGCTGGCTCCATCAGCACACGGGGTTCTAAGATTTTTCATAACTTCAAGCTTCCATGTTTACTGAACTTTTGTCTTATTTCGACTGCAAATGAGAACTATAGAATGAGTACAGCAGTGACTTGTTTTATTGAGATATGATTTACATATGTGCTCCAGATGCGTTCTCGTTCTCAGAACAACATCGTAGTCCTGGTAAAGACGACGTATGCGATGCCCATGCGTCAAATGTCTCGTGAGACGCGTACTGCGCTTGACTCCAGAAATGGATTCATGCAAACGCACCTTTACAGCCCACTCAATTGTATGTAACTGAATTACATACAATTGTAATAAACGTGTGCGGAAAAACCATCGAAAATAATTGTCGATGGTTGTGAATATGCGGACACTTCAAGTGCAATGCTGCGGTGGTAATTGAATGGTGTGCGGGAAGCTGTTTACTTGTTGGTATGGTTTCTGAATAGCGTAACAAGACATGGACACAAGAAGAAAAGGGACGAAGACAATCAAAAGAACGGTGTATATTTGTCGAGCTGAGGGTATACCTAACTAGCGTTTATTCTTTATAATGGAATTTCGTAGAGACGAGAGCCACTCACCCGCGAATTTGTAGTAGTGGCTCAAATAGACAGAATGTGCGCCAACTCTTGCAGCATCTTGCGCTAGGTGATAAGGCGCCTCGAAATATTTATCAGCTTCTGCAAGTGCAGTTTTTGCACGCTACTGAACAAATAAAGGTGCTATATCGTTGCCAAGATATGCTTTACTACTATACATGCTGTAGGATACGGGACGCCGACTACAAAGGCCGACAGTGAAATACTGAATATGCGCTTAACTGGCGATGAAGATAAAGCATGCGCACAAAATCAGAAGTCCTGGGCAGTGGAGGTATGAGATGCTTAGTTTATGAAAGGACTTGTGCTCTTCACGACATATGTTTTTCGACTCGACGTATTCAGGTACCGCTTCATGCACTTTGTGGCTTTGCATGAATCAAGCAATAATTGCCAGTCAACGTCGTGTCGGTCAGCCGCTCCTCCAGTAGAGTAGCGCAAGTTCGTAAGCGAGGAACAAGCTAGGAATAGGTAGGCGTGACCTAATTACACGCATTAGGATGGGGTGGTCGTTGGCATGTGGAAATTCAGCTGGATGAAGAGACGGGTACAGATAATGGAATAGAAGGGGTGTGGGGAAAGTATTTACCATGAGTTTTTGGCAGCAAACGACCTGACGCTCGAGTGAAAGAAGGATAAAGTGGAGAGGATAGCGTTGTCGAGCAAAGCGTATGTTGGCAAACTAGAATGTGAACAAGACATGTATTTCGATTTTCTGACAAGTCAATCTAAAATGCTCTTCCTGCCTAATATTCAGAAATATTTTATTCAGGCCAGCATGTCTCAAATCTCATCCGCCTTGATTTTCCCTCTTGATGTTGATTTTAAAAGAGGTCTTAAAGTTTGCCTTTCGTATATCCCGTCGTGATCCATCCTACTTAGCACAGTGACATAAAAAAAAACATGGTTTAACGCCGAGCACCTCGGCGTTAACCCAGGCATTGTTGCCGTATTTGGATCATAAACAAAAGCTATGTGCCTTATAAAAGAGCAAGAATTGCCGCACGTAAAAGGGGAATGTAGGTAAGAACCCACGTATGGTAGGGGAGGTATCGCGGGAGTAAACATATTCGAGCGTTAACTCCCGCACGTATCTGGCCCCTATTGGCCGCGCACAAATGTACTTAAATTTGCAGGCTACACTGTTATTCTAAATGAGCATTGATGCAAATAGAGTTAGGCGTGCTTGTAACACCAAAACAAATGCCACAACGCGTAACACAAGCTTGCACGACGAGTAGGCAGTCACGGGGGTAAATGCGTTTGGCGCCATTATTATAAACCTTCCGTTGCGCATTTTAAGGCGCCACTTGGTGAAAACACTCGGCAAAAACGGTCGCTCGTTGTGGTGTTAAAATAAACAAAAATCGCATTTTAGTCAATTTCGCCCTCCACGCCCTTTCAAAGATAAGTATTTGCCCTACAGCAACCCAGTTTCGAAGAACTATTCTAGGCATAATATCCTCACAGTCTGCTTCATTCTTACCTCCACGGCATTCCGATGACGTTGCGAAGCTTCCTGTTTGCGCTTTTTTTTGTCCTTCTGCCGTTTGATTTGTATAGACTGTTTAGATTTTTCTGCCGGTATAAATAAAAAAATAAGAAAACAAAAAGAGGAAATCTTCAAAGGTGAGATGAAGACAGCGGAAGAAAATAGAGCCATTAGTTCTCTCTACTTGAAGATTCTTTTCAGCTACCATATTATGTGTGTTACTATATTGCACGAATCCAAAATGTGTCTAAAGATGTTATCTAGGCTCTTTGGTGCTTCACTACAGGTGACTTGTGGTATTTTGTTTCAATAAATAATGTGAAATTTCATATTCGTTAAATGAACTATCAGGCGCACTTACTAAACATGGTAAAAAGTAATTTGTTTGTTGATCTCGACATTATTATATGTGCAGCTTAAAGGGCCCCTAACCACCTACAATAAAATTTTTAAGATTTCAAGTAAACGTGCTCATCGAGTTGAGAGTGCCGTCACGCTAAAGAATGCCAAACCCGGCAGCACTAGGAGCCGCGGGCGTGCCACAACTTCCAAGTAACAGTCCGTTGTACTCTCCCAGTCTTTCTGTTCTCCCCAGTGTTGGCTGTGGCGTCAGCATTCGAGTCTGGCACGTGGTCCACAAAAAGAACCTGTTTGTCTGCTCGCCGGTATACCCGCTCACCGTTCTTCCTCTTCGCACGGCGCGGAGGAGCACTCGGCCAGGAAGAGAGAAGATCCGACGAACGGAGCTTATCAAAGAAAAGAGCCAAGTAATCGGGGGTCGCTTCTGGATCATCAAAAGCATGTGACTCTGCTTTTCTTAGATTTCGGTACACGTTAAAGAATCCCAGGTGGTCGATAATTCCGGAGCCCTCTACTAAGGCGTCCCTCATAATCATATCGTGGTTTTGGGACGCTAAACCCCAGATGTTACTATTACCATATGATATTACTCTGCTACTCTCGCGTGTTTCGCGACAGCGTGTTTGTTGCAGGCACGTGCAGAGCTGCAACACCACAGCTAAATTTCGACTACTGGGTGGTTTAGGGCGTCATTAATGTACTTCGCTCAATGAATGTTGGAATCACTCAACCTTTTTGCACACTCTCCTACTTTAGTTTACGAAGTCTTATGTCTCTCTAGCAGATTAAATTGTTTCCTACTGACATCCTCAGATTATGCCTCGTGCTTTTCATGTCAGTGCGAGTGCCTGCGCAACAGCTTTGTAGTATCATAGATTTGCACGCCAACATTCCCGTACTAAGGAATGCTTATGAAGAGTTCAACGTGGTTAGGCGGCGAAGTTGTCTATTCAGGCATAGACGCAATACTAGTCCTCATTAGCGGAGGGGAAGTTGTGAATGAGGTGAGGAAAAGACGCTCCTTCTGCAACCCTCGAAACATCGAAGGAATATATATAAATAGCGCTGTTGACGGCTAGCGCCCGCACATCTGGGAGGGGGGATAAAACAAAGAAACTTCGCTTGAGAAGTATCTCAAAGTGTCAAACAACGCCCTCGGAGAAAATAGTTTTATCACCGTTGGACATCAGACGCGTACAAAAGGGTAACTGCGTTTGCGTGAGAGAGAGAAAGAGAAGAGGAAGGCAGGGAGGTTAACCAGAAGGTAGAATCCGGTATGTTGCCATGCACTGGGGTTGAGGAATAGGGGGTTGAAAGAGAGAAAGAGAAAATAAATATTAAGGAAATAAAAAACCGCCAGGCCTGCGCGGAAAGCGCAGCACAGTCACAGCGAAAGCTCGAAGAGCGGCATTTCTAGAGCCCGTTAGAAACTCTCTTGTGGCTACTGATACAAGTACACTAGGAAGGTACCCACTACGCCACAAATAATAATTTTTGTGAAGTTGGGAAGCACCCATCACGACATTATTCGCCATTCTGCGGAGAAGCGAGGTACCATCTGTCAGGCGTTATGAGCAGTTTCTTGATGCGACGGTTGATCACGATGAAGAATTATGGCTGATCCCTTTGTAATGGGCTGGAAGCTTTAAAGGGCCCAGTAGTTACGTAATTCGCATTGCGTGGCGGCCGGTCGTTATCTCATTCTCCCACCACGCTTTATAACATAAGCTAACGTGAGAAATAGACAGAGAGAGGGAATTAACCTTATTGAGACCCTGAGCAAATGGATCATGGGAGCCTTATGGGCTTCCTTGGCAAGCAATAGAAATGCACTTGCGAGAAACCTACTACGCTATAAAACATCATAATTTTTTGTGAAGTAGGGAAGCAGCCACTATGCAATTTTTCGTCATTCTGCGGGGAACCGTGGTACCCGCTAAATACCTGTGAGACAGTATGTTCACTTTTTGATGCTGTGGCTCATGACGATGAATTATTAATGGCAGATCCCTCTGTAATGGGTTGGAAGCATTCAACAACCCTCTCGTTGCGCAATTTGCGTTGTGTGACGCCTGGTTGCAGAATTCGCGTTGTGTGACACCTGGTTGTTATTTTATTCTTCTACCACGCTACATTACATGTTCTAATGTGGTTCCTTCCTGACATAAAGCCTATATAGGGTCTTTTTGCAACGCACTTTCAAGCACCGGCATGGCTCCGAGGTAGAACACTGGGCTTCCACGCATAGGGCCCCGGTTCGAACCTCGTTCCATATTGGGAATTTTTCTTATTTCGTTTTTTTTTCTTATTTCGAGTGATAGTGGTTACGGACACCGGCGGCGGTGGCGGCGGACAACTACGGCGCCAAAAACGGCCCTTGTTGTGATCTCATAAGAGCTTTCGCTGTAAAACAATCGCAACCACACACACACACACACACACACACACACACACACGCACACGCACGCACACACGGTGTAGAGTAGCAGGCTAGAGCATACTATCACTCAGGCCGACCTCTCTGCGTTTCTATAAATAAACCTCTCTCTCTCTCTCTCCCTCTCACACACACCTGGTAGCGTCCTGCCTCATAGAGGCAGGACGCTACCGTTCTGTGTAGATTATGGCTGGGTGTCGCGTTTACCCATGCGTATGCGTTCCGCATAGAGATGGCGGACACCGCTGCCTGCAAAAAAACGGGGCGACGAAGATAAAATTCGACATCTTCTGTGCAACTGTCCGGAGTATAGCACACAAAGGCAATCTCTTTGTCGTGCTTTCAACTGCGTTTACACTTAATCATTGCGGGGTGCGATCTGGTCACGCAGCGGGCACTTTCCTAGCCCATCAGCGATCAGTCAGTTCATACAAGCGCTTGCGCGCTTCTAGTTTTGTTCTAGCGTTGACCTCAATGTCGCAGATCATGATGGTCATTCCCACATTGCTTCTCTCTGTGAATGACAGCCGAGGCTCCTAAACTATTTCCGAACGCCCTCCTGGCCTACAGATTATATAACCCCATGTGCCTCACTGCCAAGAAGGCACACAGAAGGTGGCCGCAAAAAGAGGAGGCACCCCTTGATTTATATATAGCACCGCCAGAAGACTAGCCAGGCATTCCATCTTTGCAGCTGGACGATTTGGCACGTCGTATCCCAGGGGTGACTCGACGAAGGGGCGCACTAGGATACGAGACCCCCTAGAATCTGTACAAAAAGAAACGACACCCTGGCGTGGCCGCAACTTGCGGGTATGTCGCCGACAATTGGTCTTTGAGCTTTTGTTACTAACTACGGGCTCGCAGAAACTCTTAGCACGGGTGACTAAGTGGTCCCCCATAACTCAATACAACTGTGTAGAAGGTTTCATATTGTGATGCCGAATAATCCAGTTGCTCAAGCGGCGCTCAGCAGCGGAGGCAGTGCAAAACAATGTGAGGTGCAGAAAGCTTACAATGCCGCCGATCCTGGAAGCATTGCAAAACCACGCTAGTTGCAGAAAGCTTTCGGGAGGGGGGCGCGGCAGTTCACCACACAACGACTTGAAAGAAAGTGAAGAAGAACATGGTTTTCGGGTTCGAGTGGACTAAGGCGGATGCATTTGACACCGCGTTAGTTTTTGAAGCTACAGGCATCTTACGTTGCATGACACACAAGCGCTGCGGACATTGCCCTGGAGCTTTAGATTAATCTTGTAGAGCTATTGGCTGAAACAGAATAGAAGGAGAACTGAATAGTTTTATGTTATGCAGGGCCAATGCTCTTTTCTACAGGCGGAATTGGTAGCAGCCTGCTACGTAATTGAAGGAGTTCTCAGATGAAGACGTAAGTTCGGCGATAACACCCACGTTGTAGCATCCTTTTGGAATTCAAACGTGCGCAGAAGGTATAATATTGCTGGCTATACTTCATAGAGTGGTTCAAAAACATCCATTATACAGGCCAAAAAAAAGAAGGCCCAGGAGAAGAGTAACACGCTGCCAACACAGCTGAATTACAATATTCCTATGCCACAGTTTTTGTAGGAAGTAGATCATACATTGTAGACTCACATAGTTTGATGAAATAGCGGAAGAGACTGAAGACGCAAGTGACTTACTCGTAAGCAGACACAAATATATCTGTCTGGAGCA
>NC_051182.1:94893214-94919905 GCF_013339695.2 Rhipicephalus sanguineus | reverse complement strand
GTTCTGTAAAGGCCCCTGGGTGCACCTTAACCTACTAAAGCCTTGGTGAAATAATCTGGCTTCCGCCCTGCTTCGGCGATGCAAGTGCAAACCGAACTAAGGTTTGCTGCGCAAGCATGTTGCTTGCTTACACCTCGAAGCACGCGTGGTTTTTCATGCGTGCGACGCGCTATGCGTCCCTACGTTATATTCTCGGCAGTTCGAACTGTTTAGGAAAGTACGCAAGGAAATAAGCTTTAAATGTTTTAAAAGCGAAGCATCTCATAGCGGAGTCAAACCGGTGGCGGGTGTGCGGGTGACCTCCCTTACTGCGAATGCGCATACCCTCTCCACACCCCTCCTCTCCTCCCCCTCTCCTCTTCCGCTCTCACCTTACCCCCTCTCCAATTTCCCTCTCTCCTCCTCTCCATTCTCCCCACTCCTCTCCCCCTCTCCACTCTTTTCCTCTGAAACGCGGGCTAGACATGCCGAAATTCTCTCCTGCGCAAACGCCGCAATCAGCGCCAGCGCATGCGCGTCCCTCCCCTCTCTCTCCTCTCTACACGCCCCCCTCTCGCGCGCCTGTCGACCGCGTTCCCCGCTTGCCCTGTGAGAATTAACGGCCATGCTAGAGGGAAGAGAAGACGCGTGTAGCGTTCCTCTTCGCGTTCCACGACACGAGGTCGGTAGCATGCCAACGAACGCTAACGGAACGTGATCGTGCAAGTGCTCCGGCTTCGCATCACCTCATGGTCCCAATTATCGGGAAATGCTGTAATTTTTACACCTCCTGCGAGATATCAAAAACTGCTTCTGAGGAGGACATCACTCTCCACCATGGGTCTGCGGGCGAAACTCTTATTGGCAAAAAAATCTTCGTGCTCAAAAGTCGTTCAAGTCTCCGTGTAATAGGGGCACAACATGTACGAAACGCAGGAGATCGGGAATATTAGTCTAAGATTCGAAAGACTGCGCCTCTAGAAAGGTCTGACCAGCGCAACGGCTTCGCATCCGCGTGCAGCAGTACTTCCACTCCATAACTAGTTCCGCAAATTGGGGGGGGGGGTCTTTAATTGACAATTGGTACAGAAGGTTAAAAGTCCCAATGATAGCGTGAGATATTTCATGACTGGCTTTAGTTGTTTACTGTTACCGTCTTTCTTCAGAAAACAAAATAGCAAAATCCAACCGCTCAGTTAGAGACGGAAATGAGTTTAGAGAGGCCGGATACGTGTAAAGGTCAGTAAGAAGCTTCGGCTCCAACGGCAGTATTATCGTGCTGTATGAATTCGGCCACAGTTTACTTGCGTTCTCTAGTACATTTAGGGCGATGTATATCATCCCCCGTCTTGTAAACTTTTTTTCCGGCGGGAACAATAAATGTCTCATCAAACGCGAAAGTTGTCTGTCGTCCGGCGTTGGCGTCAACATGAGTGATTCAAAAGATCATCGCGTGATGACGCTACCATGTCACTTCATCTCAACTATCTTAACACTATGACGTCATCACACTACATTATCGATCGGTCAAACGGGCGCACATCCCTGAGGCAGTGCTATGCCAGGTGATGTGCCTCCGATCCTGGAGGCAATGAAAAACCACGTGAGGTGCAGAAAGCTTTCGGTGGGTGGCGGCAGCAGAACAGTATAGCGACTGAGAAGAAAAATGGGATGACTTTTGCCTTCCGGTCTTCTGAGGTGTGTGCATGAGGGAACCTGTGAGGTTAAGTCCATGGTTGCTGACGACTACGTTGGATTTATAGGCGGTAACTTTTCATTGCTCAATTAGCACGCTATAAAAGCGCAAGTTATCAGCAGTCAATGCAGAATTGTTTGTCATGCTTGATTGTATTTCTCAATTATTCTTCGTTATTACGCAACAGATGGTTAATATATTTGATCCTCAGTTTACCGCGCAGCTGCTCAAGTCAAGCTTGGTCTGTGCGCACCGAAGCTGGCAGCGTAGCCAAGACGGCAGAAGAGGCAAATGTACAGCGAGAGACAGAATAGCACAAGGCTAGTATGGCAAGAGTGAAGCAAACGGTGAGGGAAAGAAAGAGAGATATGGTAAGGCAAAGGGTGAGGGAATAAAAAAGCGTCAGGGAAGGGGTGACAGTAAAGCTTAGTAAATCTATGAAGCGCGAAAGCAAGGAATGAACCCAGGCGAGGGGCCTGACGACCCTTGCTTAGCTTTGATCCTGGTTTGCGAAACCATACTCTTCGTCGCATAGCTGTGCTCAACATCGTTGACGCTTCCACTCAGCTCCGCCGGTCATCGGTTCTAGCGAAATCCTTGTTTTACCTTTTTGGTACTGGTTCATAACTGAGGAAACTTTCCGGCGCAAAATGAAAGTGGACAAAGAACACAAAGAAACAATACGCCCATCCTAATTCCTTGTGGTTATTGTCATTCGTGTTTGCGATAGCACAGGCACGCCTAATAATTTTTTTGGACGACACCCCAGAATTCCCAATTTTCCCTCTCACAATACGCTTGCAGACTGTTCTCATTTTCCTTATCGTTAACGGTGAGTGAATGTAAAATAGCGGCAGTGATTACTGCCCTATGTGGGTTAACTAGCGCTGAATAGCAATGGTATTTATTTTTTATGCTAATGATTATTCTTTCTCGAAGCTGACGGCTAAAGCCATTACCTTATTCTACGCCGTCCAGTACACAGTGATAAAAAGCTTGATTAAAGAAATATACGGAGCTCAGTAACATTTGTTCAGGGCCCTAGTTCATGTCCCTATGGCCGCCTCCATGTACTGGGCGAGCAGGGCTCGTGGTTTGCAGCGAAGCAAAGCGTGTTCCCACAAGGAAAATCTGTTTTTCCGAGGAAGAAAATCTCCGCCACGTCCAACGTATTTCGTGAGAAGCAGTCATTCAGTAGCTGCTTATGCTGCAATATGTACCAAGGCGAGTCGTAGTCTCTGTGTGATGACATAGCAACCACAAGGTAGCGGCAGCGCTTACTTCGTATTCTGCCGCGGAGACGCAATATCATGCAATTTGGTCATCCGTGATATGACCTTCTAGCTCTACGTTTAGCGTCCGCAGACCGTCGTTGCACGATTTTATCATGTGCACACAACAGCAAAGATCCGATGAGGTGAATTGGTTCGGTGCGATGAGTCGTCTTGGGTGTTTTCGTAAACGCTTGTACCTTTCTGGATGGGTCTTTCACTTGCCTCTTATCCGCTTCATCTTTGTTCCTGGCGAAACCCTTTCGTCGGGTCGCATGGATCGCCCAGTTCCAGGAGTGTCGGCATATTAAGATATGTATTAGAGGCGCCTTCTCGGCTTCATGGAAGGACAAAGCTCTTTGAATAAATGAAATAGATACAAACTTGTCCACATCGTGGAGAGAGACAGCAAAAACTCTTAGTTATACAATGTTAAAAGCTCTTCGGCTAAGGGTGGAGCCCCTAGTTCAGGGCCCCAATGGCTCGCGCCACTCCACGTGCCCTCTGAATCAGCCAACGCTGCTCCTGCGGCGCGGGGCAGGCCGGCGTCGTCTTCCACGAGGAATGTGAGGTTGAAGGAAAAGGGGGGGGGGGGGTGTAGCCCCGTCTGTGGGGGCATTGCCAGCTGTAGTGATACACTGTGGTCTTCGCTCCACAGTAGGTGCAGTATGGAAAGGCAGGGGAATGAGTTAGTCTGAAGATGTCGCCACGAAACAGCTTCCTCTCTAATGAGTGATTTGTGCGATGCTGGGAAGCACATACGGCTTTGTCTGCAATGTTGTAGCGTTTGAGTGTAGTTTATTCGTTCTGTTGGTGCGTCGTCTGGGGTCCACAGCTCTTCCTATGGCGCCCGGTTTGTGAGCCCTTGAGCTACGGCACTAGCTCATTCATTGCCATGGAGATAGGTGCGCACAGGTATGCAGACGATACGCACCCTGCCCAACAATGTGAAGTGTAATGATGTCAGGATACGGGCTGTGTAGAAAGTGATCGTGGCTCGATCGCGCAAATGTTCCTTGCTGCACCAAGCGAGAGCTCTTGTCTAGTTCGTCCACTTCGTTCTTTTCTTTCTTCCGCACGGTTTCGCGTGCTTCTTTTAACACTTATATCTAGAGGACCGACTGTGGGGTATTTTCCCCGGTTTTGGCACTGCTTCTTGCAATTAGCAGACTTACTACATCATAGATATTGGTTAGCAATTCATGAATACAGGGCACAAGGTAGTCTTGCATAGGCGACAGACAGTCAAATAGTAGTGACTGCAGCAAGCTAGCACAGTATCGCAATGCAAACTTGAAGTGCGTTTGAGGTGCCACTGTTTGAACTTCCAAAATAATTGTGGGGCAGTGCACCGCTTTTATTTTATCTGTTCGTACCTGATGAAAGCCATTCAACGGCGTTCACATGGAGGAAAATCAGTGGAAAACGAAGCAAACGAAATACATAATTACATACACTGTAGTGTTATTTTATAAAATTTATTTTTCGTCGAACTCAAGAGAGAGCATGTCCCTTCGAACTCATTTTGATATGCTTTGATATTACACTGTTTTACTCAAGAAATGATGTATTATACCTAAAACATATCCGAGGGTCGACTTTAGTTTCTGGTAATTACGCAACATGACTCACAGCTCATAGCCCTCAACTAGTTGGTCCCCACGAAGCAAACGAAATATATAATTAAACCTCTAGGCACTGTTGTGTTCTTTTCTCATTAACTTTTTTACGAACTCAAGAGAGGCTTCCTTGCATTGAACTGATGTCGATATCTGGATTTTAGCGACAAAGAGAAGATTCACTACGCGTCCTACGGGCAACAGACACACATTATAGTATCGTAGTCGGCAAAAGACTTGATACCTAAAAAGTGTTGTTCCGAGCGTCGTCAATATTTCCTGGTTATGACGGAAGAGGGAATGTAGCCCTCACCGATTGCACGCTAGCCTTTATTTTCAAGACTGCCAAGACAGCCATCTCTTGTTTCCTCTTGCTGTCCAGGCGAGCGTAACCTACGTAGAGGGAAAGGAAACGCGCTCATTAACTTCGTGGTGTGACATCAAAATTATAGGCAACGTTGCAAGGCTACTTACAATGAAGCTGTTACCGGAGAACCATTTCACCAAGTAACTGTTCCCAGAATAACTGTTGCCAATGAGAGAAGTGAATCTATTTGGTGGTTCGTCATTGCATTTTGTGGTATGCGAAAACGACCCCACAACCACTTAATTACCTTACCTTAATCGAATTGACCGAATGAACCATGTAGTTTTAGAATGGTTCATAATAAAAAATGGTATAATTAGCTATTACTTTAGCGTCTACATTCACTGCATTATTACAGATACTTTTGCGCCTTCTGTAAACAGCTATTTCTGATATAATGTGAACTATCATTCCTTTCTTAGTCAATTTCTCACTAGGAACGCTAAGCGTCAACCTGATTTCAGGCATGCTATCAAAATCCCCGGGCAACACTCTTTGTAAGGGGCCCAAAAGGTTCAACAGTAAATATTGAAACTTTGATATTGTTTTGTCAAATGAGTATTTGGTTGTCTGGAAATTTTCTTGCGTGGCCACATCAAAATTACATGAGAACTAGCGGCCACGCCAACGGAGGCCGAGCCTCGGCTAGATGAGCGTCGCCCTTAAAACATAACCTTGAGTCAAATGATAATCAGTTAGACCACTGCAAGCCAGTAAGAAGACATGGCTGCGAGCCTGAAAGGACGCGCGCACGCACTGCGATGTGTCCGCACCAGACGCTCAGCGTTAAATGGCGTCGCGATGCAGTTTTATCTGATTGCGGTTGCCGCTGGCGTATTCCCACTTATTTTGCTGACGGGTGTACCTTCTTGTATCTGCCGGCGGAACACATTTTGGGAAAAAGACTTGCTCAAATTTCTTTCAAGGGTCCAAGTGACAGGCATATAACATGCTCCAAATGCAGGAGGTTCAGTAGACAAGTCCAATACGTCTAATACCTGAAAGGCGTCGCGTCTACAATGGCCTGACCAGCTTGACGGTTTCGCATCCGCGTGCATCAGTAGTCCCATTGAATGACTAGTTCCGAAATTGTAGGCTTCTATTATTGACAATAACTACACGAGGTTAAAAGCCACAAACCCAGCGTGATATGTTTCTTGACGGCTTTTAGTTGTTTGCTGTTGCCTTCTTTTTTCAGTACACAAAATGGCACACTCCAGCTGTCCAATTTGAGACGGAAATGAGGTTAGAAAAACAGAATTCAGAAGCTTCGGGTCCAACTGCTGCAGAGGTTCTTTATCCACTGCTTCAATCCCTGGCTCGTTAGTTGAAGACCGCCAATTGTGCCGTCCAACTGCAGAGCGAATTGTACTCTATACTGTAGGCAGTTTTTCTAACCTCAGTCGAAACAAGTGACACGCATTCAGCCACAGCTTACTTCTACCTATAGGTTGCGGGTTCAAATCCCGCCCGCGGCGGCTTGAGGCCCGTGCACTTAATTAGGTGCACGTAAAAGGCCAACTCCGGCAATTGTTTTACCATGCCAAAGTATTGGTGCTTTTATGCTCCTTAGACACGCCTGTCACGGGCCCGATAGCAGAAATACTCGGTAAATTGGAGAATAGGTTTAAATAAGCAAAACAGCGCAACACAGAAACCCAACCGAGCATACTGTCTTCGCCTGACGTACAAGTCGGCGAAAACCGGAAATCATATGCAAGCCCTACCGGCCCAGCCAGCACGTAGTAGTGCCACGCGCGCTTATTTTTGTCATTTTTATCATTATAGGCCGTTGCACGCGTATCCGCCGCCTTTCGCAAGCCGCGCCTTAATGTCTGGGAACCTTCAAGATTATCTTACAATCTTTTTATAGGCTCAAGCGCGCAAACGCGAACAGTTGAGTTTATTCTCGAACTAACGCGGCCACCAGCGATAAGGCTCACGCGTTCGATGGCGCATGTATAAATGCCGACGCGCCTTACCGCAGGGTTGTTTATAGACGGCCGACGCCCTGTTCGCCGCTAACAGTGAACAGCGTGTATTGCTGAAGCTTGAGTTTTCATTTCCCGGCCACAAGTTCGGCCAAATAAACTGTTTCATCTTGAGCACTCCGACTGCTGTCTTTGTCGAAGTCACAACCCCGTGACAGTATGAAAGCTGCGAAAGTGGCGAATAGCAGACGCTGAGGAGAAAGGTGACCGCGTCGCAACAGCCGTACCTTGTGCGTGAGTGACCGTGCCATGTGCACAAGCTCCGAGGAGCTGTCGGAAGATGACAGCTGCGATTCTGACGCACTTGGAGGCCAAATAAAATCACCATTTCTCTTCGATGAAGGTGAACACACCTGTTTAGTTCCTTGCGTGCCTGGTTGCGCATTTCACCGCCAGACGGCGCCACCTGTCCAGGCGCCTCAGGTTTGTGGATCCGTGGTCGGGTAAAATGCTATCGCTGATAGGTGTGCGGACTAACTAAGGCTTCTTAATATTGCCATGGGAAGAGTGTATCAGTTTGCCAATAGCGGCGTTCAACTTCGCGTTGGTAAGGCCGAAGGAATTTATTATAAGCTAAGTACGAGCCAGTTTTCGCGCCAACGTTACTTGATTAGGTTTGCATGACGCGCCGCTCACCGTATACCGATAGGCCCGGTCACGCTGCACCCTGTATATGTTACGAAAAGTGTTTCGGTACGGCATTGTTCACGCATGCGCACTCTTTAGCCGGTCCTGTATTACCGTACTTTCCGTGCGGTAAACCGACATTCTAGCTACAACACTCTAATATAAAGACGCAGGGCAATCGTTAGGTGCGAGTGTTTTGTTATTGCCAACGCGGAATCGTGTGCAGCTCACCCATCGCACGCACGCCTAGAAGGAACTGAAATTGGCACGCCCAACCAACGAAGCGCTGGCCAATCACAAGCGATTGTTGCCTGCGGATAGCAGACGCCGTAGTGGCCCCTCGGTTTCGTCACTTCCGCCTTGCCAAAAATGACGTCACGCACACAATGTTGCCAATAAATCTAGGAAGCGACGTGGGGAGAGTCGGGGCACTCAATAAAATTCATTTGTAATGAATCTGCGTATTTGTCCAGCTTGTAATTTGCCATGAATAACGGGAACGTGAAAAGGAACATACCCAGAGAATGTTCATGAGATCCGTTGACCTGGAAAAATTGCCAGACTCGGCCTTTAACGGACCTCAGGTGCTCGAATTTTTCTGAGCCCTTCAATACCACGTCCTTCATAGTCACATCGTGGTTTTCGGATGTTAAACCCCACATATTATTATCAAAATTGCTTTCATTCTATAGTGGAGTTCCCGGCATTGTAAATCGTCCCCCTTCTTGTAAACTTTTTGTATTTGGTTGCTGGAAGACTACTTTTAATTTAGACTGTATGACTTTTCATTGCTGAATTAGCATATTACGAAGACGCAAGCTATCAGCAATCAATGCAGAACCGTTTTTCATGGTTGAGCGCATTTGTTTAATAATCGACGATATTATACCACGCGGACTTTATATATTTGATTCTTACTTGACAGCGGAGTTGACAAAGTCAAGCATGGTTGGTCCTTGCGCACCGATGTTCGCAGCATACCAAAGTTGGCAGAGGGGGCAGATGTATAGCGACAGTGAATGCATAGCATAAGCCTAGTATATCAAGGGTCAAGGAAATGGTGAGGGAAAGAATGAGAAAAACGGTGAGCTAAAGAGTGAAGGAATGACAAATGGTGAGGGAAAGCCAAAATGTTATGGAAAGAGTGAGGGAAAAGCATATTAAAGCACTGAAGTGCCAAGGCAAGGAATGACGGAGGTGAGGGAGTGGAGGAACCTTGCTTAGCTTTGATCCATCATTGCTGAACTACGTTCTTCTTCGTGTAGCTTCGCGCAACATTGCCGAGGCTTCCCTTCAGCTCCGCTGGTCATTGATTCTAGTACAATCCTGGTTTGAGCTTGTTGATGCTGGTTCATAGCGGAGGAAACTTTCCGGCGCAAATTCAACGAGGACGAAGAACACAATAATGCAGTACAGGTGCCCGTACTATTTCTTTGTGGTTATGGTCATTCGTGTTTGCAGCGGCAAAGCCACGCCTCATTTTTTTCGGACAAGACCTCGCAATTCCCAATTTTTGCTTGCAGATTAAGCTTGCAGAAGTTTCTTATTTTCCTTATTGTAAACGATGAGGGAATGTAAAATAGCAACATTGAATACTGCTCTATGTGGTTTAACTAGCGGTCATTATCGATCGCATTTATAATTTTTTATGCTAATTATTATTCTTTCTCGCCGCTGACGGCTTGAGCCATTGCCTAAAAAAGCTCGATTAAATAAATAAGGGACGCAAGTACCATTTCCTCATAGACGAAGGCTCTAGTCCATATTCCATATGGTCTCTTCCAGGTACTGGGCGAGCAGGGCTGACGGTTTGCAACAAAACAAGAAACATTCGTTTCCAGAGGAAGAACAGTTCCGGCAGATATGAAGCAGCCAACTATTAGCTGCTTATGCCGCAATTGCAACGAATGTCAATCATTGTATCTGTGTAATAGCACAAGAACGACAAGGTATTGGCCGCGTTATCCTCATAATCTGCCACCGAGACTTCATCTTCTGCAATTTGATCATACGTGAACTGCCCGTCTAGCTCTACCTTGAGCGTTCACAGACCATCGTTGCATGTCTTCGTGTCGTGCATACTTTGCATGTCGTGCACACGACAAACGACAATTCGATGATGCGAATTGGTTTGATGTGGGAAGTTGTCTTGCATCGCTTCGTAAACGCTTCTACCGACCTGGCTGGGTCATTCGTTAGCATTTTTCCGCTCCATATTTGTTTCTGGCAAAGTTTTCTTGTCGGGTCGCTTGCAATGCAGAGTCGTGGGTTTGTCGGTACATTAAGATGTAACTTGTCGGCAGCAGACGCTTAGCGTCAAATGACGTGGCGATGCAGTTTTATCTGATTAGGGTGCCGCTGGCGTGTTCCGACTTATTTTCCTGACAGGTGTACCTTCTTGTATCTGCGGGCGGAACTCAATTTGGGAAAATGTCGTGCTCACATCTCTTTCAAGTGCCCGGGTAACAGGCGTATAACATGCTCGAAAGGCAGGAGGTTCAATACGTCTAATAACTGAAAGGCTTCGCCTCTATAATTGCCTGACCAGCACGACGGCTTCGGTTCCGCGTGAATCAGTAGTCCCACTGAATGACTAGTTCCGAATTGTAGGCTTCTTTTATTGACAATAACTAGACAAGGTTAAAAGCCACAAACCTAGCGTTAGATGTTTCTTGACTGCTTTTAGTTGTTTGTTGTTACCTTCTTTTTTCATTACACAAAATAGCGGAATCCGCCTCTCCAATTTGAGACGGAAACGAGGTTAGAAAAACCGAACAGGTGTCACAGTGAGTCAGAAGCTTCGGGTCCGACCGCTGTAACAACTCTACGTCCGCTGCTTCTAGCCCTAGCTGGTGAAGACCGCGAATTGTCGCCTCCAACTGCATAGTGTATTGTACCCTGTGTTGTAGGCAGTTTTTCTGTGACAAGTGACATGTGAACAAGTGACATGCATTCAGCCACAGCTTACTTCTACCCGTAGGTGGTGGGATCAAATCCCGCCTACGACGGCTGAATGTTCGATGGAGGCGAAAATCTGATACCCGTGGACTTATTTAGGTGCACGTTAAAAGTCAACTCCGGCGAATTTTCGACCATGTCAAAGTATTGGTGCTTTTATGTTCCTAAGACGCTTCTGTCATGGGCCCGATAGCGGATATACTCAGCATATTGCAGAATAACTTTAAAGAAGCAAAAAAGGCTAACACCGAAACCAAAACCCAACCGAGCATACTGTCTTCGCGTGATGTATACGTCGGCAAAATCCGGAAACCATGCAAAACATACCGGTCCTGCCAGCGCGTAGTATTGCTGTAGAAAATTGCTGTAGGTATATTATGCGTAAGTTACGAAAGGCAAGATTGGCGTCCCAGTTCCTGTGGTCAGCATCAACATATGTACATCGATAGCATATTCGTAAGAGCGCGATTCATCCTTTCGGTGAGACCGTTAGTTTGCGAATCGTAAAGAGTGGAGTGGCGATAAGAACAGCAAATGCGCGAATGTCCTGCAACAACGTCGGCGATAAATTGTCGTCCACGGTCACTGCTGACTACCCGTGCAGCGCCGTGCCACAATATGGCGAGTTCTAGCCGATGAAAAAAGAGATGGTGGCCGCTGAGGCAGATGTAAGTGCCTGTGTTTTCGTACATCCAATTATATGATCCACGCACACTGCAGCATATCGGTGGCCGGATAGGGTCTTATGAAGTGGTCCCGATAAGTCAATGCCGACTTTTTCAAGAGAAGATATCGGTGATGAAACGGGCTGCAAATATCCTGCCAGAGCAGCCGGCGGTTTGCTTGCAGCGATGACAAACAGTGCAGCTGGCGATGTACTGTTTCGTGGTCTTCCAAATTTTCGGCCAGTAAAGCCTCTCACGAAGTCGGTGTAGCGTACGTGTGGAACCGAGATGACTATCATTAAGCCATCGTGTATAGAACGAAAAACGACTGGCCGCAAGCTTTCCGGCACCACTAGAAGCAACGGAAGACCGTCGGCTGAGTAGCTGTTCTTGTACAGCAAACCAATAAAAATTGTAAAATGCTTTCCCGGGGATTCATTCGCAGCTTGCTGTAAGGGTTTCAAGGCAGGGTCGTGCTGTTGCTCGCTCTTGAAGCTGCCAAGATCTGAAAAGTCGGACGAGACAGAAACTAAATGGTCAAAGAAGTTATCGTCTTCGACTTTGGTGTGCACTGAAGGAAGGTGGGATAGGCAATCGGCATCCCCGTAGATCACAGAAAAACCCTACTCTTGGAGGTGCCACGCCCAAAGAGCCAACCGGCCAGACGGGTCGTGGAGTCCAACAAGCCAGCAAGTGAATGATGGTCAGCCACTACTGCGAACTCTCGGCTGTGCAGATACGGCTGGAACTTCTGAATGGCGAAGACGACTGTATAACACTCGGGCTCAGTGACGGTGTAGTTATTCTCTGCTCTGGTCAGTGTCCGACTGGCGTAAGCTAGGAGATGATGGCGGCCACTGCAGATTTGGACCGGCAAAGCGCCAACGCTAGCATCAGTATGCTAGTGTTGGCCACTAGCATCAGTATGCAATTCAGTGAAAGCCTGAGGATGAGAATGCTTAAAATCTCCAAGAACATACCGTTAGTCGCGCATATACACTACACAGTGAGCGAAAGGAGAATCAGCATAATTCATTTATTAACAGAAACAAAAATCCCGCCGATCACATGCAATGTCGAAATCGATGTAACGCGAAGCAGTCGGCGAGGAGCTGCATACACCGCATTGTTTGGCATTGAGACAAATCAAGGCATTCATGTTGTGACATGTTGTTCACTATCACATGTTTGTCATACATGCATCCACAGTCTAATATATATTGTGCTAATGAAGCGTATGATCTGGTATGTAAAATACATGACCTGGAATTTATCTTCGTCAAGCACTAATGTCATGCAGTACCAGTTTTCGTATGCTAATGAAACAATCGCAACCTCCGCATGGGCTTGTCATGTAAGTCATGTCCTTCACGACAAGCATGTTATGATTTCCATGTCACCACCTGTCATTTATAGTTGTCATGCATTCGTGGCACGCCATAACAATTTTGGTACATATCAAGCAAAGGAAACGACAGCGACCGCTACATGAGCGTGGCATGTAAATCATGTCTTGCATGATATGCTTATCACGGCTTTCATGTTACCATCTATTTATGTTCCTCTCGTGGTCATGTCACGCCATACCAGTTTTGGTATTATCAAGCCAGCGAAACGACCGCGACCGCAGCTTGAGCATGTCATGCAAATCATGCGGCATGACATGCGTGTCATAGTTTTATTGCTACTACCTGCCATTTATGTTCATCATGCAGTCATGTCACGCCGCACAAATTTGTTGCGTATTCTTTTAACGAAACGGCCACGAAAACACAATGCCATTTGGGGCTAGAGAGATGTATAGATAGATACACTCAAAGTGCCAGATGTTCGTTAAGAAATGCCTCTCATTTGAAAAGGTTACAAGAGGGAACGATTTACTTTGTCGTGTACTCTGCTACAGCAGGCAAGTAAGCTGTGGCTAATTAGGTGTAACTGATTTCGGTTATGGTTAGAAAAGCTGTAGGCGATTCAGAGCACCGTAGAAGAAGAGCAATTAGCAGCCCCCACCTAACCAGCTAGGAACAATCCTCCTAGACATGTAGAATTGACTGCTGTTCGAGCCGAAGCCTGCAACTCACCATTACACCTATCCAATACGACTAACATCGTTTCCGTCTTTAATTGGGCGCCTTGATTTTGCCATCCTGTTTTCTGAAAAAAGAAGGTAACAGGAAGTAATCAAGCAGTCACGAAATACCTCAACTGAAGTCAAACTGTACAAGGGAGCAGAGGCCTTTGTCAGGCATTCAGCCTTTAGCCCCGCCTTCCTCCTTTGTTTGAAAGGAAAATAAAACTTCACTTCATTTCAGTGGTTCTTGGGTCTCTTAACCTTGTGTGCTTATTGACAATGAAAGAAGTCCACTATCGCAGAACTAGTGATTCAGGGGAAATACTGTTGCATGCGGATGCAAAGCCGCTAACGAGGCCATTCTAGAGGCGAATCATTTTATTTATTAGTCTTATCTACCCAACTAGAGTGTACTAGGACACTCTAACCCTACCGCCTGCGTTTATGTTATACCCCTGTCACACAGTTACTTGAATGACTTTTTACCAAGAAGACTTATTCCCAAAAAGAGTTTCGCCCGCAAACACATTACAGAGAGTGAGGGAAACGGAGTTCGTCGATTTCTTTCACAGCCTCGAAAGCAACTGGGGCCAGTAATTAAGAATGCATCAAAAAATTAGCAAATGTTCTTTTTTTCTGTGACGTAGGCTTCTCATAAAAACGAATTTTATATCAGGTGTATAGATCCTTAAAATTTATTTGCTTGTGTGCTCTCGTAACGAGGTCGAACGGATCAGGAATGCTAACATCTAAGCAAATCACGTACCTGCGCAGCAAAGCATAGTTCGAATTGTAATTGCATTTTAACTGGCATGGCTACGGCACGGGAAGGTTAGGTCCAGGGTTGCCAGGTCGAAAAGATAAAGGGGAGTCATGCAATTGAAACAATTAGCCAGAAAGTAGCCAACTTGAGCCAGTCACAGTAAAACTAGCCTAAAGGAGACCCTACGTGCGAGAACAACAGCGACGTTTTTACGTAAATTATTAATGTTGCAGTGGTCTGGTGGTAATGGAAATAAGTGGAGCGAGAACCCTTCCAAATCACAGTTGCTGAGATTAATGCATAAATTGTTGACCTGAGCGATAAGGTTCTGCAGGATGCCAAAGTGTCTTGCGAAGTTGCAAAAATGACGCTCCCTTCACGCGTCCTACATGAGTTTTCATGAAAGGACTAGAAGTAACAGCCTTGTGGCGACAAGAAAAAGGAGTACTGCATGATCAATTTGCTGGCATTGAAGCATAAATTGTAGTCACTCTCGCAAACGTTTCTCGCGCGATGACAAATTCCGCGCATTTAATATTGCCGAGTCGCATTCTCTGCCCAAAGTAAAGAAATAGCACAAACTGTTCATCGGTTATCTGCTTTAATGTTTATGAGTTCAGAGCGTCCTGGCTGCGGAGCGCTTTCGACTGCCCCGTTCACTTCCAATTATAGTTTAAAGTCGCGTTTAGCGATTGGTGGTTTGCAAAAATAGACCAAGGCAATAGTTTTACCCTGAGTCCCAACCAGCCTTTTCTCTTGTGTTATGCAGACGCAAATTTAATTTTGCCGCGGCTTGGTCTCCTTGTTATGGCGCCGCATACTTTAACGCTAGCGGCTGCGGCCTCCGAAGATATTTATTATTTTGTTCAATTCAAGGGAACGAGGAACTAGCCAAAAATAGTAAAGTAGCCCAGGCGCTTTTTCTGCCACCAACAGCCCAGAAAGAAGCCAAATTGCCGCAAAGTAGCCAAACGTGGCAACCTTGGTTAATTCTCGTGAGTGGAAAGGTTGATTGGCACGTGCTGTGTCACAACGATACGTGATTCGCTAATCACCAAATCGCAAGTACGTTCCATACATTTAATTATTATCGGTAACCATCGGTAATTGCGGTGGGAAGCAACATGGCAGCGTCCATGCAGACGTAACCACCAGCTTCGGTCCTAACTCGAGCCTGCTACTCATGCGCTGTCCTGACAGCAATCAATAAACATTGAAATCGGCTATCCCTTTGTGAGCTCTTTCGCTAAGGACAAAGCAACAGGAATGTTTTCTCCTTTTTCTTGGGATAAGTTTTCTATTGAGCCACGCCTCATAATACACAATAGCAGATATGCAAGATACCAAAGAGAGCTAAAAAAATCTGTTACTTGAGTTCGTAAACATTAACATTGATAAAGGAAGACTGCAGCGTCTGGAGTTTCGAATTACTTGCTTCCTTTTCTTCGTTTTTACGTTCATTTTTATCGATGCGAAGGTCTTTCAGCGAGTTTCACCAAGTAATAGCAGAGAAAGAAAGCGGTGCACTACTACGCAAGTATTGTGCCACTTTAAACAACAGCACCGCTGACGCCTTTCACGTTAGCAACGAGATCATGTGCCATCTTGCCGCTGTTATTCCATTCTGACTCTGTGGAGCCGATGGTTGCCTTGCTTGTGCCCTTTATTGATGAAATTTTAATAATGGTCAAGCATCCGCTCCCATTGTGGCAGGTACCGGGCTCGATTCTCCGTGCTGACCGGAAACCCACCGGTTTTATCCCAAGGGTGTAAGAGTACACCGACCTGATACTCGATCGTTATTGGGTACTCATCTCGAAAGGTGGTCCCATAAGGTTCTGTAAAGGCCCCTGGGTGCACCTTAACCTATAAAGCCTTGGTCAAATAATCGAACTTCCGCCCTGCTTCGGCGATGCAAGTGCAAACCGAACTAAGGTTTGCTGGGCAAGCATGTTGCTTGCTTGCACCTCGAAGCACGCGTGGTTTTTCGTACATGCGTGCGACGCGCTAAGCGACCCTACGTTATATTCTCGGCACGTTCGAACTGTTTAGGAAAGTACGCAAGGAAATGAGCTTTAAATGGTTTTTAGATGCGAAGCATCTCATAGCGGAGTTCAAACCGGTGGCGGTGTGCGGGTGACCTCCCTTACTGCGCATGCGCATACCCTCGCCACACACCCCTCTCCCCTCCCCCTTTCCACTTCTCCTCTCACCTTACCCCCTCTCCAATTTCCTCTCTCCTCCCCCTCCCCTTACCTCCTCTCCATTCTCCCCACTCCTCTCCCCCTCTCCACTCTCTTCCTCTGAAACGCGGGCTAGACATGCCGAAATTCTCTCCTGCGCAACGCCGCAATCAGCGCCAGCGCATGCGCGTCCCCTCCCCTTCTCTCTCCTCTCCTACACTGCCCCCCTCTCGCGCGCCTGTCGACCGCGTTCCCCGCTTGCCCTGTGAGAATTAACGGCCATGTTAGAGGGAAGAGAAGACGCGCTTAGCGTTCCTCTTCGCGTTCCACGACACGAGGTCGGTAGCATGCCAACGAACGCTGACGGAACGCGATCGTGCAAGTTCTCCGGCTTCGCATCGCCTCATCGTCCCAATTATCGGGAAATGCTGTAATTTTTACACCTCCTGTGAGATATCAAAAACTGCTTCTGAGGAGGACATCACTCTCCACCATGGGTCTGCGGGCGAAACTCTTATTGGCAAAAAAATCTTCGTGCTCAACAGTCGTTCAAGTCTCCGTGTAATAGGGGCACAACATGTACGAAACGCAGGAGATCGGGAATATTAGTCTAAGATTCGAAAGACTTCGCCTCTAAAAAGGCCTGACCAGCGTGACGGCTTCGCATCCGCGTGCAGCAGTACTTCCACTCCATAACTAGTTCCGCAAATGTGGGCGTCTTTAATTGACAATTGGTACAGAAGGTTAAAAGTCCCAATGATAGCGTGAGATATTTCATGACTGCCTTTAGTTGTTTACTGTTACCGTCTTTCTTCAGAAAACAAAATAGCAAAATCCAACCGCTCAGTTAGAGACGGAAATGAGTTTAGAGAGGCCGGATAGGTGTAAAGGTCAGTAAGAAGCTTCGGCTCCAACGGCAGTATGATCGTGCGTTATGAATTCAGCCACAGTTTACTTGCGTTCTCTTGTACATTTAGGGCGATGTATATCATCCCCCGTCTTGTAAACTTTTTTCCGGCGGGAACAATAAATGCCTCATCAAACGTGAAAGTTGTCTGTCGTCCGGCGTTGGCGTCAACATGAGTGATTCAAAAGATCATCACGTGATGACGCTACCATGTCACTTCATCTCAACTATCTTAACATTATGACGTCATCACACTACATTATCGATCGGTCAAACGGGCGCACATCCCTGAGGCAGTGCTATGCCAGGTGATGTGCCTCCGATCCTGGAGGCAATGAAAAACCACGTGAGGTGCAGAAAGCTTTCGGTGGGTGGCAGCAGCAGAACAGTATAGCGAATGAGAAGAAAAATGGGATGACTTTTGCCTTCCGGTCTTCTGAGGTGTGTGCATGAGGGAACCTGTGAGGTTAAGTCCATGGTTGCTGACGACTACGTTGGATTTATAGGCGGTAACTTTTCATTGCTCAATTAGCACGCTATAAAAGCGCAGGTTATCCGCAGTCAATGCAGAATTGTTTGTCATGCTTGATTGTATTTCTCAATTATTCTTCGGTATTTCGCAACAGATGGTTAATATATTTGATCCTCAGTTTACCACGCAGCTGCTCAAGTCAAGCTTGGTCTGTGCGCACCGAAGCTGGCAGCGTAGCCAAGACGGCAGGAGAGGCAAATGTACAGCGAGAGACAGAATAGCACAAGACTAGTATGGCAAGAGTGAAGCAAACGGTGAGGGAAAGAATGAGAGATATGGTAAGGCAAAGGGTGAGGGAATAAAAAAGCGTCAGGGAAAGGGTGACAGTAAAGCTTAGTAAATCTATGAAGTGCGAAAGCAAGGAATGAACTCAGGCGAGGGGCCTGACGACCCTTGCTTAGCTTTGATCCTGGTTTGCGAAACCATACTCTTCGTCGCATAGGTGTGCTCAACATCGTTGACGCTTCCACTCAGCTCCGCCGGTCATCGGTTCTAGCGAAATCCTTGTTTTACCTTTTTGGTACTGGTTCATAACTGAGGAAACTTTCCGGCGCAAAATGAAAGTGGACAAAGAACACAAAGAAACAATACGCCCATCCTAATTCCTTGTGGCTATTGTCATTCGTGTTTGCGACAGCACAGGCACGCCTAATAATATTTTTGGACGACACCCCAGAATTCCCAATTTTCCCTCTCACATTACGCTTGCAGACTGTTCTCATTTTCCTTATCGTTAACGGTGAGTGAATGTAAAATAGCGGCAGTGATTACTGCCCTATGTGGGTTAACTAGCGCTGAATAGCAATGGTATTTATTTTTTATGCTAATGATTATTCTTTCTCGAAGGTGACGGCTAAAGCCATTACCTTATTCTACGCCGTCCAGTACACAGTGATAAAAAGCTTGATTAAAGAAATACACGGAGCTCAGTAACATTTGTTCAGGGCCCTAATTCATGTCCCTATGGCCGCCTCCATGTACTGGGCGAGCAGGGCTCGGGGTTTGCAGCGAAGCAAAGCGTGTTCCCACAAGGAAAATCTGTTTTTCCGAGGAAGAAAATCTCCGCCACGTCCAACGTATTTCGTGAGAAGCAGTCATTCAGTAGCTGCTTATGCTGCAATATGTGTCAAGGCGAGTCGTAGTCTCTGTGTGATGACACAACAACCACAAGGTAGCGGCAGCGCTTACTTCGTATTCTGCCGCGGAGACGCAATATCATGCAATTTGGTCATCCGTGATATGACCTTCTAGCTCTACGTTTAGCGTCCGCAGACCGTCGTTGCACGATTTTATCATGTGCACACAACAGGAAAGATCCGATGAGGTGAATTGGTTCGGTGCGATGAGTCGTCTTGGGTGTTTTCGTAAACGCTTGTACCTTTCTGGATGCGTCTTTCACTTGCCTCTTATCCGCTTCATCTTTGTTCCTGGCGAAACCCTTTCGTCGGGTCGCATGGATCGCCCAGTTCCCGGAGTGTCGGCATATTAAGATATGTATTAGAGGCGCCTTCTCGGCTTCATGGAAGGACAAAGCTCTTTGAATAAATGAAATAGATACAAACTTGTCCACATCGTGGAGAGAGACAGCAAAAGGTCTTAGTTATACAATGATAAAAGCTCTTCAGCGAAGGGTGGAGCCCCTAGTTCAGGACCCCAATGGCTCGCGCCACTCCACGTGCTCTCTGGATCAGCCGACGCAGCTCTTGCGGCGCGGGGCAGGCCAGCGTAGTATTCCACGAGGAATGTGAGTTTGAAGGAAAAGGGGGGTAGCCCGGTCGGTGGGGACATTGCCAGGTGTAGTGATACACTGTGGTCTTCGCTCCACAGTAGGTGCAGTATGGCAAGGCAGGGGAATGAATTAGTCTGAAGCTGCCGCCACGAAACAGCTTCCTCTCTGATGTGTGATTTGTGCGGTGCTGGGAAGCACATACGGCTTTGTGTGTAATGTTGTAGCGTTTAAATGTAGTTTATTGGTTCTGTTTCTGCGCCGTCTGGGGTCCACAACTCTTGCTATGGCACCCGGTTTGTGAGCCCTCGAGCTACCAGCACTAGCGCGTTCGTTGCCATGGAGATAGGTGCGTCCAGGTGTCCACGCGATACACACCCTGTCTAACAATGTGAAGTGTAATGATTTCAGGATACGGGCTGTGTAGAAAGTGATCGTGGCTCGATCGCGGGAATGTTCTTTGCTGCACCAAGCACGAGCTCTTCTCTAGTTCGTCCCACTTCGTACTTTTCTTTCTTCCGCACGGTTTCGCGCACTTCGTTTAACAGTTATATCTGGACGGCCGAATATAGGTGTTTTCGCTGGATTTGGCACTGCTTCTTGGAATTATCAGACTTACCACATCATAGATATTGGTTAACATGTCATGAATACAGGGCACAAGCTAGTCTAACATAGGCGACATACAGTCAGATATTAGTGACTGCAGCAGGCTGGCACAGTATCCCAATGCAAACTTGAAGTGCGCCTGAGGTATCACTGTTTAAACTTGCATATTACTTGTGGGCCAGTGCACCGCTTTTCACTTATCTCTTATTACCTGATGAAAGCCATTCAACGGCGTTCACATCGAGGAAAATCAGCGTAATACGAAGCAAACGAAATACATAAAACAGACACTGTACTGTTATTTTATCAAATTTACTTTTCGACGAACTCAAGAGAGAGCATGTCCCTTCCAACGCATTTTGATATGTCTATTTTCAGTGACCAAGTAAAGGCTTGATAAGCATTTTAGCGGGTACCAAACAGAAATTACACTGTTTACTCGAGAAATAATTCAATATACCTAAAAGTTATCTGAGCGTCGACTTTAGTTTCTGGTAATTACGGAACATGGCTCACAGCTCATAGCCCTCACCTAGTTCGTCCTCACGAAGCAAACGAAATATAGAATTACAAACTTTACACACTCTACTGTTCTTTTCTAAAATTTACTTTTTTACGAACTCAAGAGAGGCACCTCGCATCAAACGGATATCGATATCTGGACTTTAGTGACAAAGAGAAAGTTCAATAAGCGTCCTAATGGGCAGCAGACACACATAATCATATTGTACTCGGCAAATAACTTCATACCTAAAAGGTGTTGTCCCGAGCGTCGACGCTATTTCCTGGTTATTACGGAAGAGGGAAGATAGCCCGCACCGATTCCCGCTAGCCTTTCTTTTCAAGACTGCCAAGAGAGCCATGTCTGGTTTCCTCTTGCTCTCCAGGTGAGCGTAAGCTACGCAGAGGGAAAGGAAACGGGGTCATTCACCTCGTGGTGTGACATCGAAATTATAGGCACCGTTGCAAGGCCACTTACAATGAAGCCATTACCGGAGAAGGATTTTCACAAGTAACTGTTCCCAGAATAACTGTTCCCAGTGAGAGAAGTGAACATATTTGGTGTTCGTCAGTGCATTTTGCGGTATGCGAAGACGACCCCACAACCACGTAATTACTTTAATGGAATTTACCGAATGAACCATGTGGCTTGAAAATGGTTCATAATAAAAATGTTATATTTAGCTATTACGTTAGCGTCCACATTCACTGCATTCTTACACATACTTTTGCGCCTTCTGTAAACAGCCATTTCTGATATAATGTGAACTTACTATCATTCCTCTCTAATTCAATCTCTCACTAGGAACGCCTAAGCGTCAATCTTATTTCAGGCATGCTATCAAAATCCCTGGGCAACACTGCTTGTAAGGGGCCCAAAAGGTTGAACAGTAAATATTGAAACTCTGATGTTGTTTTGTCAAATGAGGATTTGGTTGTCTGGAAATTTTCTTGGGTGGCCACATCAAAATTATATGACAAGTAGCGGCTACGCCAATGGGAGACCGATCCCCGGCTAGAGGAGCGTCGCCTTTAAAACATAACCTTGCGGCCAATTATAATCAGCTATACCACTGCACGCGAGTAAGAAGACATGGCTGCGAGCCTGAAAGGACGCGCGCACGCACTGCGATGTGTCCGCACCAGACGCTCAGCGTTAAATGGCGTGGCGATGCAGTTTTATCTGATTGCGGTTGCCGCTGGCGTATTCCCACTTATTTTGCTGACGGGTGTACCTTCTTGTATCTGCGGGGGGAACTCAATTTGTGAAAAAAAGACTTGCTCAAATTTCTTTCAAGGGCCCAGGTGACAGGCATATAACATGCTCCAAATGCAGGAGGTTCAGTAGACAAGTCCAATACGTCTAATACTTGAAAGGCGTCGCCTCTGCAATGGCCTCACCAGCTTCGACGGCTTCGCATCCGCGTGCATCAGTAGTCCCACTGAATGACTAGTTCCGAAATTGTAGGCTTCTTTTATTGACAATAACTACACGAGGTTAAAAGCCACAAACACAGCGTGATATGTTTCTTGACGGCTTTTAGTTGTTTGCTGTTGCCTTCTTTTTTCAGTACACAAAATGGCACAATCCAGCTGTCCAATTTGAGACGGAAATGAGGTTAGAAAAACAGAATTCAGAAGCTTCGGGTCCAACTACGGCAGAAGTTCTTTATCCACTGCTTCAATATCTGTTAGCTTAGGTGAAGACAGCCAATTGTCCCGTCCAACTGCAGAGCGAATTGTACCCTATACTGTAGGCAGTTTTTCTAACCTCAGTCTAAACAAGTGACACGCATTCAGCCACAACTTACTTCTACCTATAGGTCGCGGGATCAAATCCCGCCCGCGGCGGCTTGAGGCCCGTGCACTTCTTAAGGTGCACGTAAAAGGCCAACTCCGGCACTTGTTTTACCATGCCAAAGTATTGGTCCTTTTATGCTCCTTAGACACGCCTGTCACGGGCCCGATAGCAGAAATACTCGGTGAATTGGTGAATAGGTTTAAATAAGCAAAAAAGCACAACACAGAAACACAACCGAGCATACTGTCTTCGCCTGACGTACACGTCGGGGAAAACCGGAAATCATGCAAGCCCTACCGGTCCAGCCAGCACGTAGTAGTGCCACGCGCGCTTATTTTTGTCATTTTTATCATTATAGGCCGTTGCGCGCGTATTCGCCGCCTTGCGCAAGCCGCGCCTTAATGTCTGGGAACCTTCAAGATTATCTTACAATCTTTTTATAGGCTCAAGCGCGCAAACGCGAACAGTTGAGTTTATTCTCGAACTAACGCGGCCACCAGCGATAAGGCTCACGCGTTCGATGGCGCATGTATAAATGCCGACGCGCCTTACCGCAGGTTTGTTTATAGACGGCCGACGCCCTGTTCGCCGCTAACAGTGAACAGCGTGTATTGCTGAAGTTTGAGTTTTCATTTCCCGGCCACAAGTTCGGCCAAATAAACTGTTTCATCTTGAGCACTCCGACTGCTGTCTTTGTCGAAGTCACAACCCCGTGACGGTATGAAAGCTGCGAAAGTGGCGAATAGCAGACGCTGAGGAGAAAGGTGACCGCGTCGCAACAGCCGTACCTTGTGCGTGAGTGACCGTGCCATGTGCACAAGCTCCCAGGAGCTGTCGGAAGATGACAGCTGCGATTCTGACGCACTTGGAGGCCAAATAAAATCACCCTTTCTCTTCGATGAAGGTGAACACACCTGTTTAGTTCCTTGCTTGCCTGGTTGCGCATTTCACCGCCAGACGGCGCCACCTGTCCAGGCGCCTCAGGTTTGTGGATCCGTGGTCGGGTAAAATGCTATCGCTGATAGGTGTGCGGACTAACTAAGGCTTCTTAATATTGCCATGGGAAGAGTGTATCAGTTTGCCAATAGCGGCGTTCAACTGCGCGTTGGTAAGGCCGAAGGAATTTATTATAAGCTAAGTACGAGCCAGCTTTCGCGCCAACGTTACTTGATTAGGTTTGCATGACGCGCCGCTCACCGTATACCGATAGGCCCGGTCACGGTGCACCCTGTATATGCTACGAAAAGTGTTTCGGTACGGCATTGTTCACGCATGCGCACTCTTTAGCCGGTCCTGTATTACCGTACTTTCCGTGCGGTAAACCGACATTGCTAGCTACAACACTCTAATATAAAGACGCAGGGCAATCGTTAGGTGCGAGTGTTCTGTTATTGCCAACGCGGAATCGTGTGCAGCTCACCCATCGCACGCACGCCTAGAAGGAACTGAAATTGGCACGCCCAACCAACGAAGCCCTGGCCAATCACAAGCGATTGTTGCCTGCGGATAGCAGACGCCGTAGTGGCCCCTCGGTTTCGTCACTTCCGCCTTGCCAAAAATGACGTCACGCACACAATGTTGCCAATAAATCTAGGAAGCGACGTGGGGAGAGTCGGGGCGCTCAATAAAATTCATTTGTAATGAATATGCATATTTGTCCAGCTTGTAATTTGCCATGAATAACGGGAACGTGAAAAGGAACATACCCAGAGAATGTTCATGAGATCCGTTGACATGGAAAAATTGCCGGAGTCGGCTTTTAACGGACCTCGGTGCTCGAATTTTTCTGAGCCCTTGAATACCACGTCCTTCATAGTCACATCGTGGTTTTGGGATGTTAAACCCCACATATTATTATCAAAATTGCCTTCCTTCTATAGTGGAGTTCCCGGCATTGTAAATCGTCCCCCTTATTGTAAACTTTTTGTATTTGGTTGCTGGAAGACTACTTTTAATTTAGACTGTATGACTTTTCATTGCTGAATTAGCATATTACGAAGACGCAAGCTATCAGCAATCAATGCAGAACCGTTTGTCATGATTGAGTGCGTTTGTTTAATAATCGGCGATATTATACCACGCAGACTTTATATATTTGATTCTTACTTGACAGCGGAGTTGACAAAGTCAAGCATGGTTGGTCCTTGCGCACCGATGTTCGCAGCATACCAAAGTTGGCAGAGGGGGCAAATGTATAGCGACAGTGAATGCATAGCATAAGCCTAGTATATCAAGGGTCAAAAAAATGGTGAGGGAAAGGATGAGAAAAACGGTGAGCTAAAGAGTGAAGGAATGACAAATGGTGAGGGAAAGCCAAAATGTTAAGGCAAGGAATGACCAAAGTGCCAAGGCAAGGAATGATGGAGGCGAGGGAGTGGAGGAACCTTGCTTAGCTTTGATCCAGCATTGCTGAACTACGTTCTTCTTCGTGTAGCTTCGCGCAACATTGCCGAGGCTTCCCTTCAGCTCCGCTGGTCATTGAGTCTAGTACAATCCTGGTTTGAGCTTGTTGATGCTGGTTCATAGCGGAGGAAACTTTCCGGCGCAAATTCAACGAGGACGAAGAACACAATAATGCAGTACAGGTGCCCGTACTATTTCTTTGTGGTTATGGTCATTCGTGTTTGCAGCGGCAAAGCCACGCCTCATTTTTTTTCGGACAAGACCTCGCAATTCCCAATTTTTGCTCGCAGATTAAGCTTGCAGAAGTTTCTTATTTTCCTTATTGTAAACGATGGGGGAATGTAAAATAGCAACATTGAATACTTCTCTATTAGGTTTAACTAGCGGTCATTATCCATCGCATTTATAATTTTTATGCTAATTATTATTCTTTCTCGCCGCTGATGGCTTGAGCCATTGCCTAAAAAAGCTCGATTAAATAAATAAGGGAGGCAAGTACCATTTCCTCATAGACGAAGGCCCTAGTCCATATTACAAATGGCCTCTTCCAGGTACTGGGCGAGTAGGGCTGACGGTTTGCAGCAAAACAATTTGTGTTTCCACAAGAAAAATCCGTTTCCCAGAGGAAGAACAGTTCCGGCAGATATGAAGCAGCCAACTATTAGCTGCTTATGCCGCAACTGCAACGAATGTCAATCATTGTATCTGTGTAATAGCACAAGAACGACAAGGTATTGGCCGCGTTATCCTCATTATCTGCTACCGAGACTTCATCTTCTGCAATTTGATCATCCATGAACTGCCCGTCTAGCTCTCCCTTGAGCGTTCACAGACCATCTTTGCATGTCTTCGTGTCGTGCACACATTGCGTGTCGTGCACACGACAAACATTCGATGATGCGAATTGGTTTGATGTGGGAAGTTGTCTTGCATCGCTTCGTAAACGCTTCTACCGACCAGGCTGGGTCATTTGTTAGCATTTTTTCCGCTCCATATTTGTTTCTGGCAAAGTTTTCTTGTCGGGTCGCTTGCATTGCAGAGTCCCGGGTTTGTCGGTACATTAAGATGTAACTTGTCGGCAGCAGACGCTTAGCGTCAAATGACGTGGCGATGCAGTTTATCTGATTAGGGTGCCGCTGGCGTGTTCCGACTTATTTTCCTGACAGGTGTCCTTCTTGTATCTGCGGGCGGAACTCAATTTGGGAAAATGTCGTGCTCACATCTCTTTCAAGTGCCCGGGTAACAGGCGTATAACATGCTCGAAAGGCAGGAGGTTCAATACGTCTAATAACTGAAAAGGCTTCGCCTCTATAATTGCCTGACCAGCACGACGGCTTCGGTTCCGCGTGAATCAGTTAGTCCAACTGAATGACTAGTTCCGAATGTAGGCTTCTTTTATTGACAATAACTACAAGGTTAAAAGCCACAAACCTAGCGTTAGATGTTTCTTGACTGCTTTTAGTTGTTTGTTGTTACCTTCTTTTTTCATTACACAAAATAGCGGAATCCGCCTCTCCAATTTGAGACGGAAACGAGGTTAGAAAAACCGAACAGGTGTCACAGTGAGTCAGAAGCTTCGGGTCCGACCGCTGTAACAACTCTACGTCCGCTGCTTCTAGCCCTAGCTGGTGAAGACCGCGAATTGTCGCCTCCAACTGCATAGTGTATTGTACCCTGTGTTGTAGGCAGTTTTTCTGTGACAGTGACATGTGAACGTGACATGCATTCAGCCACAGCTTACTTCTACCCGTAGGTGGTGGGATCAAATCCCGCCTACGACGGCTGAATGTTCGATGGAGGCGAAAATCTGATACCCGTGGACTTATTTAGGTGCACGTTAAAAGTCAACTCCGGCGAATTTTCGACCATGTCAAAGTATTGGTGCTTTTATGTTCCTAAGACGCTTCTGTCATGGGCCCGATAGCGGAATACTCAGCATATTGCAGAATAACTTTAAAGAAGCAAAAAGGCTAACACCGAAACCAAAACCCAACCGAGCATACTGTCTTCGCGTGATGTGTT